>NC_042623.1:92897728-93197728 GCF_901001135.1 Rhinatrema bivittatum
GGTTTTCCCTCGCATTTCCTATTAATAGCACTCTTGTGCTCTATGATCCTTCTATTAAATTGTCTTACAGTCTTTCCTACATAGATTTTTTCACAAGGACACTTGGCTATGTAGATCACACCTGTACTTTTGCAGTTGGTACGGCTCCTGAGCTTAAAGGTTTTACCAGTAGCAGGAATAAACACCGACTGTACTTTAAGATTTACTGGACACACGCTACAGTTCCCACAAGGACCATGTCCTGAGAGGTTATTGCTTGTGTGTTTAATGAATGGCAAGGCAGATGGTGAAACATATTCTTTTATATTTTTATCACGTTTGTTTGCCACCATGACCTCTTTACCTTTAAATTGTGGGAGAGACTGTATTATATGCCTATGTTTCTTGATGATTTTAATGATGTCATGAGAAAGGCCTGTGAAAGTCAGGGGGCAAATAATCTTCTCATTCTTAGTTGATTTCTTTCTTGGTTTCAACAGAGCAGAACATTCTTGGACTTTAGCCCTATTCAGACAACTATCCAAGCATGCTTGTGGGTAACTCCTTTCCCTGAACCTGTTCTTCATCTGAGATGATCTTATCTTAAATGTATTTTCGTCTGTACACAATCATTTTAAACGTAGGAATTGGCTGTAAGGTAGGTTCCATATTAGAGATTTATTATGACAACTGTCATATGCAAGGAGTTTATTCATATCGGTGGGTTTTCGATATATATCCGTAATAAACCCTGACAGGGTGTTAATGATCAGTATGTCTAAAAACGCAATTCTCTCCCTATTAAAATCCATCTTGAATTTAAGATTTCTGTCTAAACCATTGATCCAAGTTTTAAATTCTAACAAGGACTTCTCACTACCTTCCCACACAAGGAAAACATCGTCAATATAGAGTTTCCACAACTTGATATTCACACTGTATTTGCAATTGACAAGATATTGTTCTTCGAATTTAGCTACATACAGGTTAGCTATAGATGGGGCCATAGCCGACCCCATCGCCACTCCTTTAGTTTGCACATAAAATAGTCTGTCGAAGGTAAAAAAATTCTGTGTGAGAGCAATAGTGGCTAATTCTAAAATTAACTGGGTAGGTATTCTGGTATGTATGTTTCTTCCATAAATCGTTTCCTCAATTATATCTATAGCTTTATCTTGGGGAATATTTGTGTAGAGTGAATCTACATCCAATGTTGCCATGATAATATCTGTACAATCCACTGTTAAGTCCATAAGAATATTAATCATGTGAGTGGAATCTCGTACGTATGATGGTATTTTTGGTACATATGGGTGCAGGAATTTGTCTACAAAGATTGAAATTGGTTCCAAAAGTGAACCGTTAGCCGAAATGATGGGTCTGCCAGGTGGATCCAAGATGGATTTATGAATCTTAGGTAGGATATATATGATTGGTGTAATTGGATGTGCAACTTTGAGGAAAGAGATTTCTTTTTCAGTCAAATATTTCTCAGCTATTGATAAAATGTTTTCTATGTCTCTTTTGATAGTACTTGTAGGATCATCAGCCAACTTCTTATAAAAATTTGTGTCAGAAAGTTGTTTGTCTATTTCAGATATGTATCTCTCTCTATCCATAACTACAATAGCACCGCCTTTATCGGCTGGTTTGATGACTATAGAAGTATCCTGACCTAAAGACTCCAAAGCTTTTCTCTCACCCTGTGTAATATTATGTTTATACTTAAATTTATTTTCTTTTTCTGTAATTTCTTTCAGTACTAAGGTCTCCAATGTATGAATGATAGGATTAATCGGTCCACCCGGCATCCATCTGCTGTTAGGTCTCACTATAGAAATGTCTGTCATAGTGGGTTTTGTTGAAAATATCTCCATAATTTTCAATCGCCTTGTGAACTTAAAGAGATCAATTCTGGTTTTAAAGGCATTGTAGTTCCCAGTAGGGACAAAAGATAAACCTTTGTTAAGAACAGCAATCTCCTCTTGGTTAAGTGTTCTCTTGGAGATATTGACTACAGAGTTATTTCTTTTCAATATGGGGGTTTCTGGTTCTGATTGTAGAACAATCTGCCCCTGCCTCTTCCCCTTCCTCTCCCCCTCCCTCTTTCTGGAGGCGTCTCCCATTTTTTCTCTGGTACCGTTGTTTTGATGTCCTTTTTCCATAGTTTTCCAAGCTGAAAAACCTGGTACACTGGTTTGGGTGGTACTTGATCTTGTGCTGTGCTAAAAAGTGATGCTGATGGGTCAACATATTCACCATTATCACTACGTATACGTTTAGACCCCCTGTCTACATTGGGACTAACGGGAGCAGGATCCTCAGTATCCTGTTGTTGTCTATATCTATTAATGTTATGCCCTTGCAAGGGAACATCATTCCTTGGTCTATAATTATATTTATAATTTTTGTTTTGTCTATGCCAGGAATAAATACTGTTGTTCCTATAATCATTCTCGTCCCTTTTTAATTTTTCATATTTGTCATTTTTTAATTCCTTAACAAACTTGTCTAAATTAGTCTTGTAATCTTGGTAAATCACATTAAAGCACAAGTCCTTTTCTTTAAGGTATCGTAATTGTTCTTCCAATTCAGCTTGGAGTTTCTCCTCTCTTTTCTTGGCTGTTTTGATGATGAGGATCATCAGGTCAAGGGAGCACTTGCTTAAATTAATTATAACCATGTGTAAATTTCTAATGCCTTCTCATCATGTTAAAAGACTTTGCCTGTTTACCAGAACTGCACCCATAGCAAACTTGGATGCATTGTTTCAGTTCAAATGCAGTAGTATAAGAAACTTTGATAAAATGAGAAAAATTGTTAGAAAAAAACTGAAAGGAGCAGCTACAAAAGTAAAAAATGTCCAAGAGGCATGGTCATTGTTAAAAAATACCATTCTAGAAGCACAGTCCAGATGTATTCCACACATTAAGAAAGGTGGAAAGAAGACAAACCGATTACCAGCATGGTTAAAAGGGGAGGTGAAAGAAGACAAACCGATTACCAGCATGGTTAAAAGGGGAGGTGAAAGAAGCTATTTTAGCCAAAAGATCTTCATTCAAAAATTGGAAGAAGGATCCAACAGAAGAAAATAGGATAAAGCATAAACATTGGCAAGTTAAATGTAAGACATTGATAAGACAGGCTAAGAGAGAATTTGAAAAGAAGTTGGCTGTAGAGGCAAAAACTCACAGTAAAAACTTTTTTAAATATATCCGAAGCAGAAAGCCTGTGAGGGAGTCAGTTGGACCGTTAGATGATCGAGGGGTTAAAGGGGCACTTAGAGAAGATAAGGCCATCGTGGAAAGATTAAATGATTTCTTTGCTTCGGTGTTTACTGAAGAGGATGTTGGGGAGGTACCCGTAATGGAGAAGGTTTTCATGGGTAATGATTCAGATGGACTGAATCAAATCTCGGCGCGCTCCAGCAGGCTGCTGGCGTGCCGAGACCCGACCCGGGGGCTGTTCCGGGGGTGGCCACACCCCCGGAATGCCTCCGGGCCGGCGCCATGCCCCAGGTCCGCCCCCCAAACGCCGTGCTACGCCCCGACACGCCCCTTTTCAGAAACCCCGGGACTTACGAGAGTCCCAGGGTTCTGCGTGCACTGGCGGCCTATGGAAAATAGGCGCGCTGGCGCGCAAGGCCCTGCTCGCATAAATCCGGGCGGATTTACACGAGCAGGGCTTTTAAAATCCGCCCGTTAGAGAATAGACACTGCCATTAGCAATGATTACATGGAATAGACTTAGTTTTTGGGTACTTGCCAGGTTCTTATGGCCTGGATTGGCCACTGTTGGAAACAGGATGCTGGGCTTGATGGACCCTTGGTCTGACCCAGTATGGCATTTTCTTATGTTCTTAATAGTTGTGAACCATTTTTTCCCCTGAAGAAGCCTGGTATGGTGAAACAGAGGCCTTTTTAGAGACAGAGATAACACAGGATATAGAAAAATCATCAGGACAGAGACAATATCAGGACACAAATATGTTTGGAATCTATATGAGGTGATAGAGAAATGCATGGGACCCTACACAACACTTCTGTGTAACATCTACAAAGTATCCTTTTCTTGTAGACTGTGGTTCAATTGTATCCTTTTGAATGAAGGTGCCTTTCATGTCATTTTTCTGCTATTCACATAGTAATGTTTTGAAGTTTAGCCTTATACAAATTGTTTTATTAAAAGCAACTTGTATATAATTTGGCAATGTTGGTTTCTATACATGATACAAATGCATAACATCAAGTGGTTTTAGAAGTGGTGTGAGTGAAGAATGATTGATTAGGGTATGTGATTAATATATGTTTGTGTTGTTGTGTCATTTTATCTTTTAATATTTTTTTATATTATTGTAATAAAGCTTGCAATAACAATAATTTGCCATTATTGCGTGCATTAGGGCCTTATTGCACGCGATAATGACCCGCATCGTGGTGATGCCATGCTGCTAATTAGGGGAAGGGGAAGAGTGTGGGCAGGATTTGGGCAGTGTTATGGCTCAGCAGCACTGCGGAAAAGAACACCACCTTTTCCCTTGGTGCTATGGGGGTGACAGTGTGCGGCGTGGCAGCACCGCGGTGGGCTAAACCACACCACCGTGATGCAGCCGGTTGTCCACTATCGCTCCCTGCCCCTTTTTTTCCCGTGACTCATCATTCTGCTATAAATATAACAGAATGATGAATCTAGGGGTAAGATATTAGTGGTGTTTCTTAACTGTTTATAATGCTTTTTGGTGTATATTCTATTTTTGTCCAAAGCCTAGTTCTAACATACTATGTGGGTACCTAAAATAGAATATCCACCAAAAAGTATTTTAACAAGTTAAGTAACACCATTAATATCTTACCCCTAGATTCATCATTCTGTTATATTTATAGCAGAATGATGAGTCACGGGGAAAAATGGGGCAGGGGCGATAGTGGGCAGCCGGCCACATTATCAGATGCAGTTTAGCCCGCCACACACTATCGCCCCCATACCACCATGGGAACAGGTGGTGTTCTTTTCCGTAATGTAGAAAACATTATCGCCGGCAGTGCCACCGAGACATAACCCTGCCCAAACACACATATATATATGGCTTTTTTCTATTGGATACCATAAAGTGATATCAGCAGTTTGATTGGCCTAAGTGCATTCTTCTAAACTTTGTATAATGAAAATAATATCACCTACAAAGAACTTTTTATAAACTGGTAGAATGTCAAATTCTTTGCTCTTCATTTTGTCTCAACAGGTAAGTAAAGTAGAGTACACCTCAAAACCTTTCTGAATAGAGTACCATCTATGCATAATACCGCACCAATTAGTATCCCAAATTAAATAAAATCTGAGCCACCTATGGAAGCATTTTCCTTTGGCCTATCACATTCTAGAAGCCTCTATATCCATCACAACCTAAATGATACCTTGGAATCTATTCCCTAACCAGTCATTCATTTAAGAATATTGTACTGTCAATCAATGCAGTATTACCACAAATTGCCTCACACTGAATATATTCACTTTCAAGTCTAATCATTTCAAGCCCTATTGATCATAAGAGTTCATCACTTAGGAAATGAGATGTGCATTTAACATGTTAAACATTTAAGAGAGATACTATTAGGGCTGGTATAATTTTACAAAAAAATACATTTTGATTGCAAAGATCTTAGTATCAAAGCTACTTTCCATATTTTAGAAAAGCAGCAATTTTTTTTTTAGTTTTGTCTTATTTCGTCATTGTTGTCATCTAAATATGAGAAAAGTATAACATAACACCCAATATTTATTGAAGATTTTAGAGCCATGTTTAATTTTCTATCCAAAGTAGGACACAAAATAATCCAAAAAGTCTGCTGGTCAGTTTGCTTGTGCTATTTGGAAAAATCACATTTGCTGAAGAATTTTTTTTTTTTTGCAAGGAAAAAAATGTGCAAAATGCACTGAGGACCGTATGGCTGGTTCCTACAATTTGGCATTTTTTGGCTAAGGTCTGACATTACCTTCTTCAGAGGATTTTTTGTGGAATTTTGTCCTTTCCAGAAGTTGCAGAAAAATAAATCCAAAGGCAATATAGTCCAAAACTGAGCAAGCATACTCATTTGTAGGCAGCATGCATTTTTCCCACTAAAAAGAAAATCTAGCATTTAAATTGCTTTAACTGTTTCAATTTACATACTTTCCTGCTGCATTGCAGAGGAATATAACAATGAAAGAGTAAGCAAAAGTGGCTTTTAATTTTAAAAGTTTGAATTAGAAATTAAATGTTATATGTTTATGCAAACTGAGTTCAATTAAATTTCTCCAATTACTTACTTACTTGTAAGTCATCATCTCATCACCATCTGAACCTTTTTCCAGAAAATTCTTAGAAATCCCTGAAGGTATGTGTTCTGAACTCCCACTTTCTTTCAGTGTGTCAGTTCAATTTTGAAGCTAAAAGCTCAACTTTAGAATGAGAGGGAGGAAGGGAATATGTGACCAGTGTCAATTCCTTTCTTCAGAAAATATCTATTACAGGTAAGCAACATTTTTTTCTCTGAAGACAAGGTAAATCACCTTTATACAGAAGGGAATCTATAGTAAAGGGCTATCACAAGCAAAATAGAAGGAGAATAAATATTGTTAGAGGATTAGAACTTTTTAAGATAAATAAAAAAATGAGTTCTAGGTGAGCTGGAGATGGACTTTAACCAACAAAAAGAGCCTACAGAATAGACTTCTCAAAATTGTTGTCCCATTGGAAGTCCATAAGCAATAATGAGATGTAAATATGATATTTAAACTAATATGAGTGTTGGTGGAAAGGTGGTATATCAAAAGAAATAATCTTCTTGCTGTCTAGGTCTGTCTAAACATTTGGTATTGTGGAGCCAATACACGTCGACAAGTACTGACTCCCAAGATATAATGCAGGAAATTGTAAATAGCACAAAGGCGACAAAACCCCTAAGACATAGTGCAGAGAATATGAAACAGCATACGGGTGTCAAAACCCACAAGGTGTACAGTTTTCAATTTAGAGCTTTTAGATATCGGGCTGAGATATTGTACATTGAATAGATAGACTTCTTATGATACATAGTATTTGTAATTTATGTATATGTATGAATGGTGGTGTGCATGTGAGTAGTTGTGACCCATATCACAGCAATTTTATTATATTTTTTATTGCACTGTTTGAATATTGTTGATATAATTTATGTTCAAGGTTTTTTATTAACTTGTAAATAAAAGGGAACAAAATAAATATATACAAATGATAACATGTGATACATAAAGTATATCACACTTTGTTGTAGGAGTAAGCATATCTGAAACTATTTAGTGCCCCTAATCTGAAACACCTCCCCCCCCCCCCAAATCTCCCTTCCTCCCCTTGCCGAGAAGGCCAGTATTCAAGCCGAGAAAAGAAAAACATCAAAAAGGATGAATTTAATAAACAAAATCATTTAAAACTTGGCTGCATGCCATGTGAGGCAATGATTGTATGAATGGCATCCATACCACTAGAAATCGTCTTTTAGACAAAGGAGATGAATGCTTACCAGAGCAGAGTTCCTTGGTTAATAAGGAGAAAATAGCATTGTTCCAATGGGTAACACATGGCTCATCAACTTGTCTCCAAACCCAAGCAGCTGTCACTGCTGAGAAAAATACCTTGTTGATCCAGAGTTTTTGTTGCTAACTGCCCAGAAAGGACTCTGGAAATAACCCAAACAATGCGCCTTATGGGGGGAATGGGATTTGAAGATCCAGTATCTGAGCCACAAAGCAAAAACATTTTTTCCAAAAAGACTATCAACACACAGCTCCAAAGAAGGTGACCCAAGTGTGCCACTTCCACCTTGCATTTGATACATACGTCAGAGTCTGCAATTTTAGCCAGATAGGTTTGATGAGTTTCTCTCATCACGATATTGCATGTAATCTTGGAGATGTGTGAAAAGGAAGCAATAAAAGAGGAACGTGGAAACTGAGTCCATAATTCAAGTTGCAATTTAGACCAGGCATCATCCAGCGACCAAGTTTTATAGCTGTTTTCCAGAGTCTTATAGAAGAAAGAGAGTGGCGGTTAGGTTCCTCCCAGTCAAACCATTCTAGTAAAAACTGCCAGTTTGATGCATGTAATTCTTTAAGCTGAAGTATTTGAAGATAATGTTGCACTTGATAATAATAAAAAAAATCAGTAGGTGGTAAATTAAACCGAGTACATACCTTAAAGAATGAGAATATAGACCCATTAGTACTAAGTAAGTGAGATACAAAAATCAACCCCTTCATTTCCCAAATCTGAAAATATTTTATACTAGGGATGTGAATCATTTTTCTGATGGATGAAAATATTGTACGACATTTTCTCATCCGTCAGGAATAGGGGCGTCCCCGAAAGCAATAGGAAAACCCCATGAAATTTTTGTGGGGTTCTCATCATTTTGGGGGGTGGGAAGAAATGGCACACTAAAACAACCCCCAAACCCACCCCAACCCTTTAAATCTCATTATTTAAAACCCCCCACCCTCCTGACCCCCCAAAAACTTTTCTAAAGTACCTGGTGGTCCAGCAGGGATCCCGGGAGCGATCTCCCACTCTAGGGCCGTCAGCTGCCAGTAAACAAAATGGTGCTGATAGCACTTTGCCCTTACCATGTGACAGGGGCTATCAGTGCCATTGGCCGGCCCCTGTCACATGGTAGGAACAATGGATGGCCCATGCCATTTTTAAAGATGGCACCAGCCATCCATTGCTGCTACCATGTGACAGGGGCCAGCTAATGGCACCGATAGCCCTTATCACATGGTAAGGGCAAAAGGCCATCAGCACCATTTTGTTTACTGGCCGCCGACAGCCCGAGAGTGGGAGATCGCTCCCGGGACCCCCACTGGACCACCAGGTACTTTAGAAAAGTTTTGGGAGAGTCGGGAGGGTGGGGAATTCTAAATAATTAAATTTAAAGGGTCGGGGTTGGGGGGGGGGGGGGTTTCGACTCGGGACAGCTGAAAAAAAACGCTCAGAACCACGGGAATGAAGATTTCCCGTGGTTCTAGTATGAACACGATTCCGGAAATGATTCCGGAACCAATTCACATCCCTATTATATACCCAATCCTGGAGAAGAATCACGATTACCTTGAATAGGTAGAAAGGGAGAAGAACAGAGAGATAGTGAAGCTTGGGAAGTTTACCAATACCAAGGTCAGCGGAGAGGAGAGAGTAGCAACTACTGAATATTTAGTCGACAGTGCAAATCTGACAGATAATAGGGAAGTCAACTGTGATTCCAACATGGTGTCAGAATAGAAAGTAGTATTCATGAGCCACTTTCCTATATGTCTGAGATTGATGGCATGGTTATAGTCCCATATATCAGGCAACCCAAAGCTTCCCTTAGAAACAGGCTTCATCAACAACTCTAGAGCCCGCTGAGGTTTTTTGCCCCTCCAAAGAAAATGATTTATTACCCCTTGAAATCTCTTAATGGCGGAAACTCAGAAATATAGGGAGAATGTCCATTACATAGAGCCAGCATGGGAGGATAGTCATTTTCACCAAGTGAATGTGTCCCATAAGAGACAAGGGCAAATGCATCCATGAAAGCACTGATGTCTCAGTCTTGTCCTGCAATTTAGTAATGTTAAGGGAATATAGAGTAAAAATAAACCTAGGAAGCTACACTTCCAGATATATGAGCTGGGTTCCTGCTAACTTCTATGGAAAAGCATCACTCCATTCTGCCAAAGCCTCTGATTTATCCAAGTTTAATTTGAAAATCCAGCCAAAGGCCCATATTCCCCAATTTCAAGTAAAGCTGCATGTAAAGATTGATCAGTGATTCAATCAACAAATCATCAGCAAATGCCACCACTTTCAAAATAGCTGAACCAAAATTTATCTCACGAGTATCAGCAGAAGAATTAAAATCCTTAACAAAGGGTCCAGAGAGAGAACAAAAACTAATGGGGATACTGGGCAGCCCTGCTGAGTTCCTCTAAATAAAACAAAATCATTAGAAAATTCCCCATTAACCAAGACTGCAGCTTGAGGATTCGAATAAAGCGTAGTGAGAAACTAAATGAATTGGCCCATATAACTATATCCCCAGAGGGCCTCAAATAAAAACTGCCAGTTCACCTGGTCAAAAGCCTTTTCGGCATCAAAGCTTACCAATAACTAATTTAATTTCTTTTGAAGAGAAATCTAGGGAAGCCAGGACCCAGTGGACATTAACCACAGCTTTGACAAACCCCACTTGTATAGGTGAGACTAATTTAGCTAAGATAAAAGACAAACTATTGGCCATGATCTTTGCCACCAGCTTAATATCACAGTTTAAATATGAAATAGGTCAGTAAGAACTAGGCAAAGTGAAGTCATGTCCTGGTTTAGACAGAACTACAATAGTGCCTTTATTAGCATGCCAACCAGAGAACTTATTATCCAGTAGCTTCAAATAAATAGCCCAAATGGTGTGCAAACTTGATCCGACAGAATCTTGTAAAATTCGTAGGCAGACCATCGGGGCCCTGGGACTTACATAAAGCTGAGGCTTTAATCACCATAAACAATTCAGAAGGTTGAACTAGGGCATTAAGATATGCTAGGTTTTTTTCTGTAACCTGAGTATGCTTGTATAGAGGGAAAGTCACTTGACTCAGCTTTATAAAGATCCTGATAATAGTTGTAAAACATTCCCCAGTCTCCCTAGTGGAGTGCTTCAGCTCACCCCTGCCATCTTTCACAGCCAAATTATGAGTCTTGCCCTCCCAAAACTTGATAATATTAGTCAAAAGCGTCTCCGCCTTATTTCCATAACAGAAGAGCTTATATTTAAAATAAAGCAAGCTCTTCTGGGTTTCTGATGAATGAGCTCATTGAGTGGCAAGTTAAATGTACATTGATAAGACAGGCTGAGAGAATTTGTAAAGAAGTTGACCGTAGAGGCAAAAACTCACAGTAAAAACTTTTTAAAATATATCCAAAGCAGAAAGCCTGTGAAGGAGTCAGTTGGACCGTTAGATGACTGAGGGGTTAAAGGGGCACTTAGAGAAGATAAGACCATCACAGAAAGATTAAATATTTATTTGCTTCGGTGTTTACTGAAGAGGATGCTGGGGAGGTACCCATACCGGAGAAGTTTTTCATGGGTAATGATTCAGATGGACTGAACCAAATCACAGTAAACCTAGAAGATGTGGAAGGCCTGATTGACAAACTGAAGAGTAGTAAATCACCTGGACAGAATGGTATACACCCCAGAGTACTGAAGGAACTAAAAAATGTAATTTCAGACCTATTAGTAAAATTTTGTAACCTATCATTAAAATCATCCATTGTACCTGAAGACTGGAGGATAGCTAATGTAACCCCAATATTTAAAAAGGGCTCTGGGGTGATCCGGGAAACTACAGACAAGTTAGCCTGACTTCAGTGCCAGGAAAAATAGTGGAAAGTGTTCTAAATATCAAAATCACAGAACATATAGAAAGACATGGTTTAATGGAACAAAGTCAGCATGGCTTTAGCCAAGGTAAGTCTTGCCTCACAAATCTGCTTCACGTTTTTGAAGGAGTTAAAAAACATGTGGATAAAGGTGAACCAGTAGATGTAGTGGACTTGGATTTTCAGAAGGCGTTTGACAAAGTTCTTCATGAGAGGCTTCTAGGAAAAGTAAAAAGTCATGGGATAGGTGGTGATGTCCTTTCGTGGATTACAAACTGGCTAAAAGACAGGAAACAGAGAGTAGGATTAAATGGACAATTTTCTCAGTAGAAGGGAGTGGGCAGTGGAGTGCCTCAGGGATCTGTATTGGGACCCGTACTTTTCAATATATTTATAAATGATCTGGAAAGTAATACGACGAGTGAGGTAATCAAATTTGCAGAGGATACAAAATTGTTCAGAGTAGTTAAATCACAAACAGATTGATAAATTGCAGGAAGACCTTCTGAGAGTAGAAAATTGGGCATCAAAATGGCAGATGAAATTTAATGTGGATAAGTGCAAGATGATGCATATAGGGAAAAATAACCCATGCTATAGTTACATAATGTTAGGTTCCATATTAGGTGCTATCACCCAAGAAAGAGATCTAGGCATCATAGTGGATAACACATTGAAATAGTCGGTTCAGTGTGCTGCGGCAGTCAAAAAAGCAAACTGAACGTTGGGAATTATTAGAAAGGGAATGATGAATAAAATGGAAAATGTCATAATGCCTCTGTATCGCTCCATGGTGAGACCGCACCTTGAATACCGTGTACAATTCTGGTCGCCGCATCTCAGAAAAGATATAGTTGCGATGGAGAAGGTACAGAGAAGTGCGACCAAAATGATAAGGGGAATGGAACAGCTCCCCTATGAGGAAAGACTAAAGATGTTAGGACTTTCAGCTTGGAGAAGAGACGATTGAGGGGGAATATGATAGAGGTGTTTAAAATCATGAGAGGTCTAGACCAGGTAGATGTGAATCGGTTATTTACTCTTTCAGATAATAGAAAGACTAGGGGGCACTCCATGAAGTTAGCAGGTGGCACATTTAAAACTAATCGGAGAAAGTTCTTTTTCACTCAATGCATAATTAAACTCTGGAATTTGTTGCCAGAGGATGTGGTTAGTGCAGTTAGTGTAGCTGTGTTTAAAAAAAGGATTGTATAAGTTCTTGGAGGAGAAGTCCATTACCTGCTATTAATTAATTTGACTTAGAAAATAGCCACTGCTATTACTAGCAACAGTAATGTGGAATAGACTTAGTTTTTGGGCACTTGCCATGTTCTTATGGCCTGGACTGGCCACTGTTGGAAATTTGATGCTGGGCTTGATGGACCCTTGGTCTGACCCAGAAAGGCATGTTCTTATGAGTGCACTTTTCATCGCATAGAACTGAGTGCACGTATTGACTGAGGGGTTTTGACAGTATCTACATTTTGCAATAGCTACTTGTTTTCTAATTGTAACATCTCGCTAGCAATTTCTCTTTTCCACTTAGCCACATAAGCAATCACCTCCCCCTCGAAGTACTGCTTTGGCAGCCTCCCAATAAAGAGCTAGCTCAATCTGGTGACGCTGATTAAAATGGCCATACTCAGTTCATTTCCCCTGGATATATTCTTGAAATTGGGCATCATAATAAAGAAAATTAGGACATTTCGATCTTTGACTAGGTGCAATAGGGGACAATCCACTGATGTCCACTCACACAAGAGCATGATCAGATATTGCCAAGGGGCCAATCTCTGATCCCACCACTTTAGAAAAATGATCCCTACTTACCAACATGGGATGTGGAATCCTGGGCATGTGAGACGTGTGTAAAGTCCTCTCCAGTGGATGGAGAGCCTTCCACATGTCTATCAAGTCTAGGTATTGACACAAATATGGGAAACCCTGAGTACCATTCACCCGAGAGATAGGCTTCACCAGTTGTCTATCAACAGTTGTGTCAAAAACCACATTGAAGTTTCCACCAAGTATAATTATGAAACAATATTGCGACTCCTGCTTTTTGCGAAGCAGAAGCAGAAAAAACCTTGCCTACCCACTGTTTTTGAAACTTAAGGTGTTCAGTGTCAAAGAGTTTAGTCTCCTGTAACATGGAAATATCTACCCGGTGTCTACACAATGCTTGCAGTACCTTATAACATTTAACAATTGAACCTATCCCGCACACATTCCAGGTACAACAACAAAGTCCTATCATGAAGATTCATATATGCTACAGTGAGGATGTAAGTTAATAAAATAAATATTATGCGGGTGTAAGGTTCCCAAACTTAGACCCCACCCCTGAGAAAAACTCACCAGACAAAGAGGATAACGATGCCCAGACAATATAAGAATCTGTAACCACAAAAGAAATAGCAAAAGTATACTCTGTAGAGAAACAGACACACAACAAGCATATGAATGTTAAACATCAAATATCCTGGTCTTTCCTTCTCAGCAATATACTCTGTATTAAACCCCAGCATGGATACCATATGGGTAAAGGTAAAAAAACAAAATATCCTTACACCCCATTTGGCAACCAAAAGGAAAAAACTCCCAGAACATGTGGACCATTTTGCAGTGAGGGTCCCCCCCTCACTACCCAGAAAGGCATAGCACAAGGAAAAAGAAGTCAGTGTGACTATCCCTCTCCCTAAAGAAGAACAATAAGATTGTAAAACCAACTCAGAGAAACAAGAAAGGCATGAAATACAGTGAAATAATGTTCAACCATTTTCAACCGGAGTTCAGGCCCTGTAGAAAACTTTTGGCTTCTTCCGCTTAAGTACGAAAGTGTTTTTCCCCCATTGTGAAAGACTCTTAGTTTTGCAGGGAACATCAAGGTCGAACCGATATGCAACTGTGCCAGTTGATTGCAAACAGGAACAAAGTCCTTCCAGCGTGAGGCCACCGACGCTGAATAGTCCTGAAAAAGAAGTATTTTTGGCATTCAAAAAGCAAATCCGTTTGGTGCTGGTAAGCCCGTAGGATGTCAACTTTATGGGCAAATTTAAGAATCCAAAATATAACTGTACACGGCCTTATTAGAAACCATATCACCAGATGGTACAGGCCCCAAATGATGGGCTCTCTCGATTCTCAAGGTGGCAAATTTAGTTTCCAAATTTAAGGCTTATGCCAGCCAATTTTCCATGCATTTGCTCAAAGCATGTTCTGGGACCAATTCAGACACTCCTATCACCCGCAGATTGTTCCTGCAGTACCGATTTGGTTTTCAGCATTTCACAAATGGTTTTCAGCCACTGTATATCTTGTGACATAGCTGCCAAGGCATCCTCCACGTCGGATAAATGCTGCTCCGCCATCCAGAGTTGTTGCTGAATGGCTGTCAGTTGGGTGCTCACTCTTGTAATTTGGCTGGTCAGCTGAACAAATCTACCCTCCAAAGCAGCTATGATTGTCACTGCAATGTCAGAGCTTAGGACTTCTGGGCTTTCAGTCCCCAAAGTAGGTTCAGGCACGTCGGCCCCTTTTGCCTTGTCTTTTTCCTTTTTGGAGGATTTCGTCGCCATGCCAGCTTATAGTGCAGATTAAATCCAGTCAGTCTGAACAGCCAAAGGTAGGAATCACGTTGATTACAAAAGATGAGCAGTGGGAGAGCAATGTCGACACCAAAACCGAACAAAGGGAAAAGGACTCTGGGAGAAGTCAGAGACATATCTGCTCTCTCTCACAGGATGATTTAATAAAAATGTATTCACTATGACCCTTACTATTGTTTCAAAATTGAAATTATATGAGATTGTGTATAAATATATATAAGTAACATATAGATATAATTTGATATGAAATGGCATTAAGTGATCTATAATGTATTTATGCTTAAATGCAAATTACATTCAGATACTGTAGTTATTTCCAATTCCCAAAGGCCTTATAATCTAAGGAACTGATTAACTAATACTTTTTGTCCATTCAGTGTCTATGGAAAAAAATGCTTAATAAATGAGGCCCCCAGTTTGCACCTGAGGATAAAGTGACTTACCCAAGGTCACAAGGAGCAGCAGTGGGAATTGAACTCTAGCTTCCCTTGTTCATAGCTCACTGTTCTAACCACTAAGTTAAACCTCCACCAACCAAGAAGCTGGGTGGGAGAACTAGGCTGAGATCCAAATGGCAAACAAGATAGAGACATCAAAATTTCCATGCTAGAATATCATAGGCATAACAGGTAGGTAAATTAGCAGTAAGGCCTCTAAGATGGTACATCTGGGGAACGGCAGGTAGGCAGAGCAGCAGCAAGACCCCTAAGAAGGTTCATACGGAGCATGGCAAGTAGGCAGAGTTGCAGCAAGACTCCTAAGGTGGTATATCAGGGGCATGAAACCTATAGGTAGTCAGTCATCTTGCCACTTGCAAGAAAATTCTGGAAATCTCAGAAAAGGTAGATTGATTTTCAAAAAGACTAGCTTTCACTTTAACTCTGGCAGCAGCCTCAAGCAATGATGACTCACAATGTCCCATGCCATTGAGAAGACATGTTTGCTGGGAACACTGGTTGGCTGGGCAGATTGACTTTCTTGCCAGCTGCTTTACTTACGGCCTTGTATCAGGAGAGAAGGTTCTATGGGGGCAATGTGGCTTTGGTGTATTGAGGTGGGGGGAGGAAGTGGTAGCTGACAAGGAACTGCTCATGCATTCGCTACTTTCTGAAGTGGCCACTATTTCCTGTGCTACTTCTCCACTTGTGCTTCTACCTCTAGCTCCTCTGTTCACGTACCCTACCTACCAGCATCTCCTTCATGAATGTCAGATGCTGGGACTGGAGGGCAAGACTCTCTCATCTTTGGATCTCAAAGTGGGACAAGCATGTATTTATTCTTTGTATTCAGAGATTTCAGTCTCACTTGCACTTGCTGCTGTAAGGAGTTCAGAAACTGCAACATCTATTTCCATTCCCTCTTGTTCATGGAACTCTAATTTTTTTCCTCCAGAATATTTACTACAGGGATGAAAATGCCCAGAGTATCACTTCTGGAACTCAGATTCTCTACGGTATCCTTGAATGGCTTTAGGATTTGTATCTGCTGCCTCAACACAACCCAATCATGATTCCTCAGAGGGCGATCTACATCTTTTTCTGTTTCTAAGGATGGATCATGAAGGGGTAATGCTGCCCTACTAACATCTGCGGCACACAGGTAATGTTCCAGCAGGTGCCAACATCTTGCATCAGATCCTTACGAGACATTCTGAATTCTTCCTGCTTCTCATGGAGAAGATACAGCGCCTTTAGACTTTGATGGAAATCCCTGCTTTTTCTTGAACCTCTCTATCAGGTTCTTCAGGAATAGATTCCTTTGGTCCTTGGGCCCCAAATCCAGGGCATCCCTCTTTGCAAGGTGCAGCAAGTGTGCAAAGCAACAGATACACCACAAGACCCCCATCTTGTGCTGCCCTTGTCATATTTGCACCACTGCTTGTCTCAAAGAAACCTGCCTGAAGATTCTAACTGTGTGGTCTAGCTGCCAACCCTCAGCTTCTTTCTTATGGCTGATAAAATATTGTACAAGGTATGATGGCTATCCATCACCTGGGTTTGCAGCACAGCCTACCTGTGCCCTGATGCTCGATCTCTGATAGAGCTGCTACCTGCCCCTGCTTGGGCCAATTCCCACCCATATGCCATCAGGGAGAACTAAGCATGTACAGCATTCACACTTGTCCAGATACTGCTGGTAAAATGCATGCTACTCCCCTCTGTCTTAGCCAGCTGCGCCTGGATGCAACTACGGCACTGGTTCTTACAGGGTACGCATAACCTGACTACTATAGTCCTGGATGGGATTTTGCAAATGGGACTAATACATGTGGCAGACATTTAAAGCCACATTCGTCCATACCTGCAGGGGCTGGTCATCCAGGGCAATAATTTTGCCTATGCTCCACATTATTACTTTGATGTTATCTACCTCTTGGTTCTGGGAAAGTGCTATGGACCTGCACCCCATTTTCTCTACAGCGAGTTGCCACTGGACGCATGACAAGGGGGCTGCTGGCCTGCTACCTGACTGTTGGAAGGGGCTGTGGGATCAGCTTGGGGAAAAGTCTTTCCCTTTTCAACCCCATTCCTTTGGCTTTTACTTTGACTAGCAGAAGGTATCTCCAGGCTAGTACGGCCATCCTCCCCTGATGCCAATGCTAGCGGGTGCTGCTTATGCAGGCAAAGCTACATACCAGCACATGTGTCAGATGACCCACTTGTTTCCCTCAACTGATATCCTTATTGCAGTGAATGCACCGAGCAAAATTTGATGCCTCCACATCAGTGATGTTTTACCCAATCTCTTCTCTATATCCTTGGGGGGATTATACTGTTGAGTTTGAGGGTGGTCTCTGAGGAAAAAATTGTTAGGACTGCACTTGCGGCGCGCCGCAACCGCAAAGCGCCGCTTACCAGCGCGGCAGACCGCCGCGATTACCCTGAGGTAGTGATGAGTCTTGGGTCCGGGGCCGCAGACCGCGACACAACATGGCCGCGGCGTTTCGGCTCCTCTTCCGGGTTGCTGGCTCCGCCCCCCTTCAGGGACTAACATCGTTGCCTCTGATTGGCTGCAGGATGCCTCCTGCAGCAGGATTGGCTCTCCCCAGGTGTGCCAGCTGGTGGGAACTATTTAAAGGCAGGTCCTGCACTTCAGACCTTGCCTTGACTTCATCTTGGCTCCTGGCTTGTTCCTGTTGTGATTCCTGATCTTCGGTAGTGACTTCTGACTGGCGGTGTCTTCTTCTCTGGCTCCTGAACCCTGGACTGGCTGTGACGTATTCTCTGGTTCCTGATTCCTGGATCGGCTTTGGCGTATACTCTGGCATCTGACCCCTGGACCGGCTGCGGCATCTTCTCTGGCTTCTGACCTCTGGACTGGCTTTGGCGTATTCTCTGGCATCTGACCTCTGGACTGGCTTTGGCGTATTCTCTGGCATCTGACCCCTGGACTGGCTGCGAGGTACTCTTTGGCTTCCGACCCTCGGACTGGCTGTAGAACGTCCTCGAACTCTCATTGCCTGAACTATTTTACCTTCGAGTGCACGACCTGCTGGGGGCGCCAGTACTGCGTTACTTTCCACGAGCTGCTGAGGACATCCACCTTCGAGTCCACGACCTGCTGGAGGCGCCAGCTCAGATTTACTTTCCACGACCTGCTGAGGACATCCACCTTCGAGTCCACGACCTGCTGGAGGCGCCAGCTCAGCTTTACTTTCCACGACCTGCTGAGGACATCCACCTTCGAGTCCACGACCTGCTGGAGGCACCAGCTCAGCTTTACTTCCCACGACCTGCTGGAGGCGCCAGCTCAGCTTTATACCTCATCCTGCTGGAGGTGCCTTCATCCAGACCTTCGTAATAGTCCAAGTCGAGGTTTCGCCAACCAGCGACTGAACATTCGTTCTTCGCTGGACCAAGGGTTCACACCCCGGAAGCATAACAAAAATGCCAGGGGCATCACTCACGCTCTCTATCTGTACAGCCTGGTCTTCCTATAAGTTGCTCTCATCGCCATTAGCCATCATCATCTATCTGCCCCATCACTGCACTGTTATCCATTGTGACTGGCAATTCATCTTGTTTTCAGAAAAAGGAAATTTGGGTAAGAATCACAAAATGAATCACATACACAAAAGGGGAAAGCGACTCTAGGAGGCTCTAGAATTAGGGGTCATGGGATGAGGGTGAAAGGGGGTAGACTCAGAGTAATCTTAGGAATTATTTCTTTATAGAGAGGGTGGTGGATGTGTGGCACAGCCTCCCAGTGGAAGTGGTGGAGACAAAACCAGTAACTGAATTCAAGAAAGCATGGGATAAATACAGGGGATCGCTAAGGAAGTGATGGGAATTATAATATCAAATTAATTGGATGGATGGGCAGACTGGATGGGCTATACGGTCTTTTTCTGCTGTCATGTTTCTATGAACCTTTGTGCATTTGGTACTTACTATTCTATGCCTCTGCTTGAATCTCATTTTACATGTTATCTCCTTTATGCTACAGCAGCAAAACTATAAAACCTGAAGCAACATGATGAGCCCTTCCTACTGAGAGAGTTCCTGGGGAGCTGTATTTGATTCCGTTCAGTTTGCATAGCTTCACTGCTGCACTAATGTTATAAACAAATGTTCGGTTTTTTTCATTCATATTCATTTTACCAGTGTTTAAGAGAAGCTTGACTCATTATATTAAAGAACTGTGGAATGGATATATTAGCTTTACAAAAGTATGGGTATATTAGGTATGTTTTTGCCATTATTCAATGAAAGTAAATCAGTATTTTAATACAGGAAACTAGCTTTAATGTTATTTACTTCTACATTTACAGTCTAATTTTAAATTGAGCATGCGATCACCCATACACGCACATATGAATGCAAGAGCGGAGATACGCTGAAATTTTAAATCATGCATGCACTTGTATGATTTAAAATTTGTATGATTTAAAATAAGCCTACTGCAAGTAAGTATGCTCCTAATTTTAAGCCAATACTCTCGCAAATGTACCTTGCGTATCTTCCTTTAGACTTTGCCAACTTTAATGTGCATATGTAAGTGGATTTTAAAACATGCTCACACACAAGGGACATTCCCAGCTTTTTCCAATTAAAAAAAAACTTTCAAGTAGTCCAACAGTTTACCCAGTCAGTCTCAAGGTCATCAGACCCCTCTGTTTCTACATCCTGCACACCCCCAGCTGACTCAGGCCCCTCACCCTGTAAGTGTAAACCCTAAAACGCAATTTCTGCATTCTTGCTCCTCATCAGGAGCAGCAGTAAATATAAGCGGCAAACAAGCCACTGCACACTACGGCCTCCGGTTTTAAAAGGCGGAGTTACACGTGTAATGTTGGTCCTGTCCCGGAACTCCCATGCCCTGCCCATGCCCCACCCTTTTCCGCCTTTTTTTTTTTGCTCACACATGCACATATAAACACATAATTGGCGGCTTTTAAAATCTGTGTTGCTCACACGCAGCCCACATACACACGTATATGGCTGTTTTAGAACGAGCAATGCTTTTAAAATTTGGCCCATAGTGGGTAATATATATATATTTTTTTTTTTTAAACAGCACACATGAATTAAACAGCAAATATGCACTTAAATTACAACAGTTTTCCCTTTTGAAAATTATACCATCTAATCTACTCACATACATTACATCTGCTAAATTTTGCATAAGTTTACCTGTGGGTAAGGTAAAGAGGGTGGACACTTTTTTTTACCCACAGAAATCCCTTTGAAAATTATCTTTTTAAGGGAAAGTGAAGGCCAGAAATAAAAGTTCCCTATCTGACTGTGTGCAAATCTTTTGCTTGGCCCATCAGCAGCAGCTTCCGGTATTTTTCTCTTGTCTTTCAATTGCACGTATTGGAGACCACTTCAACATTGCCAATGTTCACCCTAAGACTTATGAATAACTTATTATGATTCCTATTACATAATTCTAAAGCATTTTTTAGAAAGTATTTTATGATATATACAGAATTTACAATAAATCACAAAGGTAAATTTAATGAGATAAAAACAAAAACCCACAGAGTTTCAAGTGTAAGGAGGTGTCCCTTTTTGCCCCATAAAAGTAGTTTTACCCCTTACAAACATGCATCTGTGGATTCAGCTGATCTAAATGCGCTCAACGTTTGATAGAAGTCTCACTAGACCTTGTCCTAAAGTGATGTCAGTTAGTGTCAGTATATTAACAGTATTGCACCCAAGTGATGTAGGGCAGTGAGAGATCTGAGCAGAATGAGAAAGGAGTTCTGCTGTGGGTGCCATCTCTTCACAGATGGATGACATTTGGGCTATCCCTCGACAGGGAATGCAATTTTTTTTTTTAAGCTTTATTCACCTGGAGCAGTGGCAGGAGTCCTGGACTCATCGTGGCAACCTCACATGCCACCTGCTCCGGCTCCAAATGGACATTACCTCCTCTTCTAGAGCCACCAGGATCTCCCCAAGCTCCCGTGACACTCCTTTCCCAACGCGGCACTCAGCCGCTTTCAACTTCATCGCGGCCAAAGCCAATGTTGGGGAAAATCCCAGAGCGGTTGAGGCAGCTTTGATCAGTTGCTCGCTCTAGCTTCTACCCATGGCCTCTCTTTTTGCACTGCCGCCGGGTGTTCTTCACACTCTTGCAGCAATCCTGCTCTATGCGGTTGAGAGCCGCCTTCACTTTTAAAGCTCCCCAAAGCTGCTACAGCAAGGCCCTTGCTGCCTCCCCTCTGGGCCTTCCAATTAAAAACAAAAAAACACCAAAAATTCAGGCTATGCTCCCAGGCCCCCCAGTCACCTTGGGCCCTCTCTACATGTTTTTTTTTTTTTTTTTTTTTTTTTTTTAATTCAGATCAGTTTTTTCTTGGGTTTCCAGGCCCTAGCACAACAATGGACTAAGCGCAGCTCCTTTGCCCACCTCAGGCCAGCTCTACATGACTCAGGGACCTATGTAAACCCAAGGAATGGACCCCTGACATGGCACCCAGAACAGTTAATTATAAGATTTGATTCACCATATTTACATATGGATTTCATTTTAAAAGCTCTGCATGTACTTTTGCATCTGCTTCAAAAACAGGTGAAAATATTGGGACAAAGTACCCGCTTCCCCTGGCAACTCCAATTTTCAAAAGGAAACTCTGCAAGAAGCTTTCCTTTGAAAATGAGCCTGTAGTCCTGAGGGTACAATGTACCTGCAAGCCTGCAGTCCCCATGGGCAGTTTCATTATTGCCCCTCACATAATGGCAAGTCTTATACATTTTTGCAAGTTTTATGTTAAATAGTATTTGCATAGCCTTATTTATCTTTAGGAAACAATTATAGAAGCAGATTTACCAAGTCATGAAAAACCTGACCTGCTTATTAAAAGAAGTTTCTGCCTGTTTTGTTTAAAATGTTTCTATTTAATCTAAGCTCAACACTGTCTTACCATAGCAAACATTTTATTCACTGAAAATTAATGTGTAAGTAACTAACTTGTCAATGATAATAGGTTTGTAAACGTTGGACTCCAGAAATAAAACTATTTTCTAGAATGCTCAAAGCAACTCTGTTTAATTTACTTTGCTTAAATGAAATCTACATAATGCATTTTCAACCCTCTTAAGGATACAGATAACTGGATTTCAGTACAGAGAAAAGTACAACTGCAATATGTACTTTTGATGAATGAGAGCATTACTTGAATGATACAACATACCTTGAGGAGTAGAGAGAATGAAAAGTGATCTAAGAAAGCTTAAGGAGTGGTCAAAGGTTGGCAGCTGGGATTCAGCGTCAAGACGTGCAGAGTAATGCATCTATGGTACAGAAATCCAAAGGAACTCTATGTGATGGGGGGGGGGGGGGGGCACAAGATTGATGTGCACAGACCAGGAAAGAGACGTCAGGGTGATAATTTCTTATGATCTGAAGGCGGCAAAGCAATATGACAAGGCATTGGCTAAGGCTAGCAAGATGCTGGGCTGCATGGAGAGAGGCATAACAAGCAGGAAAAAGGGGGCGATGATGCCCCTGTGCAGGTCCTTGATGAGGCCTCACCTGGAGTACTGTGTTCAGTTCTGCAGACCATAACTCAAAAAAGACAGAGACAGGATAGAAGCAGTCCAGAGAAAGGCAACCAAAATGATGAGGAGTCTGCACCATAAGACATGAGATGAGACTGAAGACCTAAATATGCCTTCTCTGGAGGAGAGGAGGAGCAGGGAAGATATGATACAGACTTTTAAATACGTGAAAGGTATTAATGATGCACAAAAGGTAAACATTTTCCAATGGAAAGAAAACTGAAGAACTAGGGGACATAATATGAAGCTCCAAGGGGGTAGACTCAGGAACAACATCAGGAAATATTTCTTTACACAGAGGGTGGTGGATGCATGGAATGCCCTCCTGGTAGAAGTTGAAAAGACAAGAACAGTAATGGAATTTAAAAGGGCATGGGATCAACACAGAGGATCCTTAATGGCTAAAGGATGGAAATGAAGGAAAGGGGTAACCAGTGTTAACTGGGGTAACCTGCACGGAGCAGCAGTTACTAACTTAAACAACTTGCTGGGCAGACTGGATGGATCACTTGGGTCTTTTTCTGAAATAATTTACTATACACTGGATAATACTTTGGAGAGGATAATAATAATCCACAAAAATACTCTTACATTTGTGTGTGGTTAGCAACTTTAACATTCACATTCTACTCTGTATAAGGGAATACTACAATTTAAAAATACAAATTAAAACTGCTCTCTAAGAATTGCAGAATGATGTTAAATGTAGAGGTACACAGGTTCTTACTATTCATGTAGCATAAGACAAGATGGAAATGACAGCTCAGCCCAAATACATTTGAACTACGTAAACTTTTTCTACATTCAGACCCAGTGTGAATGCGACCCAAAAGTAAACTTTGTTGGGGTAATTTTGAAACATCACGCATACGTTACCTGGCAAACACGCACACAAGTTAAAGCAATTTTCCAAGGGAACTTACGTGTACAAGTCTGCCTTGAATTAGCCTTGCAAAACTAAGCGTGCACAATTACACCTACTTGGTGCCCATAGTTTTCCAGAGAGATTTTATGCGCATACTTTTAAAAAATCAAACAGCATGTGCGGAAGTTTCAACCCCATTCAGCCTCTGTCCCCAGAATGTTTCTCTCCATGTGAATCAAAATATGCATGATACAGTGAGTAAGTATGTAAGTTTGTGCACATATTTATTGTACAATTTTCTGAAAGACCATTTCTGCCATAAAGCAGAGAAACCCCTTTGAAAATTACCCTCTTAGTACTGATTTGATATGGAACTTGCACACTGCAAGTGAAAGATGTATGCCAGCATTTATTTAAGTTTTAAATATGTTATTGTGGTTATGCTAGGATTTATAACTAGAGAAAATCTTCAGATGTGTTATATTGGTCTCCCTGCATAAAACGTCAAGGGGGGGGGGCAATTTTCAATAGACTAATTACAAAGCAAAGTACATGTGTACTTGGTATCTAATTTTCAAAGAGTAACTACCTAGATTTCTCTTGAAAAATTAGCATTAGACCTATGGCCACAGAAAACCAACCTCAGTTCAGTCACAAAAAGGGTAAAAACATACCAACACCAAGTCAATACTGCTAAACAGCGGGCAAGACACACTCAGGATCTATTTATCACCAAGTACATTACTGAAAACCTTACGATCAAGTCAGAAAATGCATGTTGGTTTCACTAAAATTTACTTTTGCATGTTAAAGTTCAACAGAAAATATATTGGTCTCAAAATAGGGATTATGTTTACTTATTGTGATAACCCCGCCACCCCCCCCCCCCCCCAAATCATCATCATCTGTCTGCCATGGACAAATAGGTTAGCTATGAAAAGGTTATTTCCAGGTCAGTAAAAGTTTTAATTACCTGCTATCTAATTCTCTTAATCTGAAATAAGGGAATCATATGACAAAATGTATGAAAGACGGGAAATGCATTTGCATATGTCTGCATGAGATTTACAAAGCCTTAGGATTAGATAAATCATTTCTGACCCAGCTCTCATCCTGGCTAAGATCCTCAGGATAACTGCCAAACCTTAATAATTAATATTAGTTAATAAGGTTACAGTTCCAGATGGCATACATCCAAGTGGTTTTAAGGAGCTTGCTAAAGTCACTACAACATCACTGTACAGAGGGACTAATGTACTACAGTGCATTAATGTATGGTGAACACGCATTAAAATGCATTAAACAACAAACATTAACACAAACTTAACATAGCCTAATCCACAAAATATATTCATGAGCTGTGTGACATCCAGAGCAGGTATTAATATTAAAATGGGTCATCACAGATGACATTAAACAACACAATGTCCAGTAATTCACCAAATAAATACTTAACTGCACCTCTCCCCTCCCAAGTGAATAAAACTGCCTCCTACAAGAAGCTTTTAAAGGGGGTCCAAGCCATGAAACCCTGATGTCTCTCCTATCCTTGCCTTTCCCATTCGAGGATTCATTAAGACTTAAAACGGGCAGAGTGGGGAGGGAGTGGGGATCCCTCCTGCCACCATCGCTAACCCAAGGCTCTCCTTTACCCCCTCAGGTTAGCTGGCAACATTTTGGGCTTCATAGCGAAAGAGGGTAGGAGGGGTGAGAATCTTTCCTGCCCCTGCCTGTCTTTATGGAACTTTGGATAAGGTAAGAAGGGCGGGCAGCTACGGTATCTACCAAGGAAGACAAAGAAGCAGTGGGATAGTGAGGCTTGGAGACTCTTTGGAAGTTCTCAAAGGGTCAACAAATGAGGGAGGAGGGGGAGAGAGATGGGTGACTTGAAACTTGTAGTTTCCCTTGGTTTACCTGGGGAAGGGGGACCCTTTGGGACATGGAGGTCTTGTATGTACTCAAATTGGGAGGACAATAGGACCTCAACAAGGACCTCCAGAGTAAGTCAGAGCCAGGACATCAAGGATAGTATTACCACCACTGGTAATACAGATCAAGATGTAAACTACTCAAGTATTGACAGTGGATCCCATATGGTTGTATTGGTGTTTCCTGTGTATTCATACGCAAAAATTTAATACATGTTAAAGTGAAAAGTCATCTTAAATTTAACCTATTCATAAACACACAGAAGGCGAGGAATAATAGCTATGCATTTTTATTAATAAAATCTAGCTATCTTCAACTGTAAATGCTGTTAGGATACCAAGTTCATACAAAATGATTTGGTTCTGGTGCAATGAAAAGGCTGGTGGCACATGAGATTGAATGTAGACAAGTACAGATACACCTTAGTTTAAGAATGGGAAAGCAGACTAAAAACTAAATAGGCTAGTGCTTTCTGCTACCCCACAGGAAAAGAATAGGAATTATAATAGACAATAAGCTAGTTAGTTAGGATCATTCAAGACAGCAGTCAAAAATCAGGTATGCATGCAAAAAAGTAAAAATGGAAAATGAGAGATCTGGAAGTTATCTTACCATATTCTTGATTATGCAGTACAACTCAGGCTGTGCATTTCAAGAAAGGACTAAGAATGGTACAGAAAAGACAACTGAATAAATCTAAAGATTGGTACTGCTCTTTTCTTGAAAATAATTGAGATAGAATTTGATTACGCTATAAAAATAAATGAAAGGCATACACGGATCCTGCAGGGGTGGTGGCCCACCATCTGTTGGGGTATTACTCCTTAAGGGTGTCACAGCTCCAGTCTCCCAAGACTGGCCACTTAATCAGAGGTGGGACATACCAACCAGCATGGGGCAAAGAGACACATAAGGTCAACCAGTACCATGTTGGCCATTCAGCCATCAGACTGCTCAAGACAGGAAGGAGTGGAAATCTTTCCTACCCTCTTCTATTTTGTAGCCTCAGATTGAAAAGCAGCATTGGGGGCGGGGGGGGGGGCAGGAAATAACACTGGATCATAGGAGCTTGTTCTGAAACTCTCGAGGAGGTGATGGGGAGGATATTGGAGCCTTAGAAGTCCTCTTTTCAGCATTTTTTGCAGTAAAAATGTGATCATCAGGGTCTTGAAGGCCATTCTTTGCAAAATGAATATGGGGGGAGAGGGGAGGAATGATGGCTATCACAGTAGGCACATTAGCCTGCTAAGGCGACCAAAGAAACTTACTCTGCATTATTCATGCATGCATTTGCATGCTCTATGACATATTTAAATTATGTTTGTATTAGACCACAAGTCTGTATTAACAGACTAACACTCTAAGGTGTGTTAAATAACTCAAGCAGTAACATATGCTAAAATGTATTTAACTTCAGTAAAGAGACCCTATAGTCTGCATTCAATGTAACCTATTATATCAATATGTAAACATTATAAGGTCAATATTCAGCAGCATGGCAAGCAGCTAATTTATCTGGCTAAAGATTGCTGAATAAATTTATCATGGATATTCAGAAGAGGGTCGCTGAACATGCGCTCTACTAAATATAGCCGGAGGTGGTCATAGTTATCCATATAAAAACTTAATCTGGCTAATTTAAGAAATGCTTTGTAGTATGATCAGATTTAGGAAGATAAGTTATCCAGTTATCTTAACACTGAAGTAGAAAGTGCCTGAAATACTTCCAATTTATCCAGCAAAACAGTTAGCTGGATAAGTCGGGAACAGTTAGAGCCGTGGGAAATTTAAAACCTGCTTAATTCCCTAACTTGGCCAGACAAACCATCCAAATACTGACCCCTATCAAATTAGGTGAAAGTATGAGCTTAAAATTGGCATGGATTGATCTTGATATAGTTCTACTATTTTTTGACTCTTAAGCAAATTTTGATTTTCATCTCCTGAAACTTTATCTAGGTTTTGTGAACTTAAATTAGGTTTCTGAAAAAAGAGAAACTCCAAATCCACTAATAAGATTAACAGAAAATTTTACAAATGTAAGGCTGACTAGGCCTTCCCACAGGTTAAGGAGAGGAAACTTCTAGCATGGGAGATTCCAAAGATGTAGCCCAAAATGTTGCGTGAGATAGAAAGATAGTGAGGGGCCCATCCTCTACAGAGTGGGTGAGTGAAGACATCTATAAAGGTGACCTCATAAGTCACTGGAAGGGATTTGTTCATGTAGGGAGCAAGGGAGAGGCAGCAACAGCAGTGGCTCTTTTGAGCTCCGGGATGAGGAGAATTGTCTTTTCTTTCCACTGAAAGGTATTCTTTCCATCAACTAGTTGAAATGAGTTTCAGCAGGGATTCTGAGAGCCATGCCTAGGATGGTGAATATTCCCATGGCTCAGGAAAAGAAACTTGTCCTTGCTGCAGTGTTCACCAACAAGCATTTGAGTAGTTTTGCTTTTCCAACTAGGAGAGGAGGATTCTCTTGTTTCTGAGGGGTGTGAAAGGAGAACGTAACCCACTGGGAATGTAGATGAGGACCTAGTATTCTTACTAAAGACTCAAGTATCTTGATAAATTGCATTTTTGGGTTAAACTGAATTCACACTTGTTTTTCTATTTTTGTCTGTCAAGCTTTTACTTTTCAGTAAGAGATAATCTAGTTTTAGAGCTATGCACAATTGTAAACATTCTGTTTATTTCTGAGAGACTGTGTACATGATCCCATTGGGTTTTACAGCTTTACTGTTCCCCTTGGAAGAATCATGATTTGGAGCTGTGGCCAGGTTATCCTCAGGTTCCACAGCATCCGAAGGCAGCTCCTTGCCTATTTGTCAGAGTTTGTGGAAAAAGAGAGTTATACCAATGTCAGTTCAGATAAGATCTGTGGCAAAAACAGCATTGGTAAGATACTGTGACAGCGGGTCTCATATTTTTCAAGAATGATAAACCCCCTTCCTCATAGAATCAGTTATAAAGCATGCTTTGATGCATGTATATGGAAGGTTTTATACAAAATCGTACTGTCATGTATTGTATTTCACGTCAAAGTCCTTGCTATAGGGAGGAAAATCAGGTCATTGAAAGAGGATGTGATAAATGGCAATGACCTTCTATCTGGAAGCCACATGCTTGCAGTACTTTGGGCCAAGTTTAATCTGGTTGTGAATTATTAATTCATTGCTCAATGTAATTTGAATATGTGGAAAATTAATTTTGTTTGTCTGGTTTTCATAAAGCTGCTGGATTAAAGATTAAAAAGGAGCTTGCTGAAATGTAGGTGGGAAAGAGCAAGTGAAAGGATCTTAAATCTAATGTCCTACTGGATATTAGATTCCATATTAAAAGATACCACCCAGGAAAAGGACCTGGGCATCACTGAGGACAATACTTTGAAATCTTCAGTTTAGTGTGCAGCGGCAGCAGTTAAGAAAACAAACAAAATGTTAGGAATTATTAGGAAAGGAATAGAGAAAAAAAAGAAAATTCATGCTGCCACTGTATTGCTCCATGGTGAGGCTGCATCTAGAGTACTTTATGCAATTATGATCTTCACATCTCAAAAAAGATATAGCTTCAATGGAAAAGATACAGAAAGGGCGACCAAGATGATAAAGGAGATGGAATAGCTCTCCTACGAGGAAAGGTTAAAGAGGTTGGGGTTGTTCAACTTGGAGAAGAAGCAGCTTAGGGGGTTATGATAGAGGTCTATAAAATCATGAGTGGAAAGGAATGGATACATATAAATCTGTTACTTAGTCCTTCGAAAAATACAAAGAAAATATTATGCATAAATTCCAGGTTGATTTTAAATGTCAATTGTATACAGTGACTAAAATGTTCAAACCTACTTTGATTAATTTGATACTAGACATCCCAGAAGAAAAATTGCTTCTGGACCTTTTCAGTAGATAAGACTAGATTTGTGTGGATACTATTTACATTTTAAATAGTATAATGTTTATATTTCAAAAGCCATTAGGTTACTAAAGATAGTAATATGGGGAGCCATGCACAACCCACCCTCACCCTCCCCTTAACTGGACCATCATAACATAGCGACAGCCAACAAACATCAAGGCACATTTCCTTGAAAGGAATAAAAAGGCTGCAGTTTTACTAATGATCTCACAAGGGAATCTAACCTAGGCACCCCTGCCCTTTGTAAACACTCTTCCAGATCCCTTCCTCCTGCCAATTGTGAGAGAGGAGAGAAGCTAATACAGTGTGACCTGAAAGCATGCATATTTCCTGAACCGATGGCTTGCCACAGATAAGCAAGGCCTCATACCTTGAAGGGAGCCTGCACATGTGAAAGTATCATAGGGAAGCCCACCTTGCTCAAAGCAAGGCTGCTAGCTCACAGCTGCAAGTCATAATTGCAACAGGGGTGGTCAACTAGGCTGCCGCATTACTGTGGCCAAACAGACCATAGTGACAGACAAATCCTAGCTATGCATGAGAAGTTTTTGGACAGTAATGAGGGCCTCCATCTCAGAAACCACTCAGGCACTCCCCTCATCTAACCCCACCTCAGGTTCAAGTATCTCAACTATGGGACCATGTTAATTGGCGTGATTGTAGGACGACACCCCCCCCACACACACACACACACACACACACACACTAATCAAAGGTGCAGCCAGCCACAACATGTATTCTATTCATCAGCACCTGCAGAACCCCAATATGAATGGCGCTAATCAATAAGTCCTATCCCATGTCAGGTGGACAATATATGGCCTGTACAGATAGCTCTGTGAAGCTGACACACACCCAACTGTACCTGGCATGGTGCCCATAGAAGCAGCAAGATACTTTGCTCATCTGGCTGCTCACATTGGCAATGGCCCATTTCCACAAGAATGAGTTATTACAATCACTACAAGTGATAATTTCTCGTCGGCATATGAGTGTTCCAAGAAGCCAGGACACGAGGAAAGCAATATTGTTTCTGATGGTATTAACCAGAGGCCAATTTGATGACTCACTGAGTTTGTTGCCCCCTGCGAGGTGAATCACTAGTACATCTGGGTGGCTTGATCTGACCAGTAGCCAAATGAAGGAGAAGGATGAGCTGGGCCCAACACATGCCTCTCTTGACTATCACACTCAATCTTGGCTGTGATACCCAGGTGAGTACTGATCTACCTATCCCTCAGCCCAAAAGACTAATAAGTGTCCAACCAGCCACAATGTCCATTGTCACCAGTTTTTAGAAAGAAAACAGGTAGAAGAGAAGGGGAATTAGGCAAACAGGTTACTGAGGATGCCATCTACCTGCCTAACATAAGATGCCAAGTGCCATCTACCAGTGTGCTGCATGACACTGGCTGACATGACAAAAACAAATACATTCAAAGCTGCTCCAATTTAAAATGAATGTGTGCCATACAATTCTGCCTACATTTCTGCTTAAAGAGTGCAGAGAATTATAGTTTGATCAAGAGGGAAAAGTCCTAGTGGACCAGGAAATAGCAGCTATCCTTTGTCTCACGGACACATAGTCCTTCACATTTCAGATCGGGCAGGAAACTAACCCTGGTACCACCCAAGCAAGATCACCTTGCCTCTGCCCATTTGGTCTACCTTAGACTGCTGAATGCATAGGGATAAGTTGTTAGCAGAAAGGGAAACAGTTGAGGCTACCAGACTGGATTTCAGCCCAGCAGTACTCATAGCTGCAACTAGCTTGATGACTCCTCAGGGTCGTGACAGCATCCATCCTAAAGAGGACTTTCTTAAATATACATGCTACAGCTGCTGGTAGATTTTCCACAAGCAAAGCAGTTGCTGACAGCCTGGTAGAAAAAATGTAATCAACCACCATCTACTTGTGGACCAGACCTTGCTACCATTCTTTGAGGATGAAACTAATTACATGATCATATCCCCAAATATAGGCTCTGATTATCAAGTAGCATGTTTCCAAGCTTCAAATCCCCACAAGTGTATAGGGACCAGGGACTTCATTGTACCCACTTGTGAAGCCAAATCCCTGAACACAGACTATATTTAATGAAAAAAAGAATCAATTATTTTATTCTAAACCCTGGAACATGACTGGATAATGCAACAATTTTTAACTACAGGTGTTGTAAGACAAGTTCTCTCAGTCTTGTAGATCATACAACACACCATGAATAACAAAGGCCTTAATCTTCTTAAAGAAAATGTCTAGTTTTCACCAGGCAGACCATCTTAAAACAAGGCTGCCAACCCACAACCATACAGAAGATCAACCAGGGCAACTGGGAACTGATAACAACCAAATCCCAGTGACTATCTTTAGAGCACGAGTGTTCTGACAGCATGAATTCTTCAGAAACTAATGGACTATCACAACTAAGGCCTCGATCCTCTTAGAAAGCCTATATATGTCTGGGCATCACTCAGCAGCCCCCTGGAATCAAAGCAAGGCTACCAGCTCACATCTGCCAGCCACAACTGTACCATGCATCAACCATACTTCCATCTTATAAGGACCAAGTAGCTCCTGGTGGCAACCAAACCACTTAGCATGAGATTCAAGACGAGATGAGGCCAGCCTTGCAGCTCTCTGAAGTAGGTCATCTCAGCCAGGGGAGTATGTACCATTCCTCTGGATATGCCTGACTGCCAGGCAAACAGAATGTAATCTACCAAGCTGCTCATGGCCAAGACTCTGCTGCCACTCCTTGCTAGTGAGGAAGTGCCTCATATGGTTCTATCACTGGAGGTAAGCTCCCCAAGAAGGGGCAACAGATCCATGCAGCAATTGCCATGCTACCAGGCTCCAAAAATGTAGGTGATAGGACAGTGACCACAATGCATTTACTTCTGGCACCAGTTTCTTGAACATGGACAACCTTCTTAGCTTCTGTTGGCAGGATTTCCAACATACTGCTTTGATGTAGAGGTGTCTCTAAGATCTGCACTGTTGACTGCTGCAGATGCTGGGCCATCAAGCATCCCTTCAGTAGGCAAGGATCCCAGCACCTACCTCAAGACACAAAGGGAACATTCAGTGTTTTCAAACCATATCTGTATACCGCCCAGATGGCTGAAACTAAAGATTTAAGTCCTATATTGATCGACAACAGAGTCCATAGGTCAATCAGTATTGCTATTCCCTGATCATTGGCTCTTACTACCTGCTATCTTAAAAGAGACTCCTTTGGAACAGAAACAATAGTTTGTGATACCAATGAACAGGGTTCTCTGTAGATAGCTATGAACTGAATACAGTACTCCAGGTGAGGCCTCACTAAGGACTTGTACAAGGACATTATCACCGCCTTTTTCTTACTGGTTATTCCTCTCTCTATGCAGTCCATCATTCTTCTGGCTTTAGCTATCACCTTGTCACATTGCTTCACCATCATCAGATCACCAGACAATATTACCCAAAGATCCCTCTCTTGGTCCATGCACATCAGTCTTTCACCTCCCATCACATACAGTTCTTTTGGATTACCGCATCCTAGATGCACGACTCTGCACTTCTTGGCATTGAATCCCAGCTGCCAAATCTTCAATTACTCTTCAAGCTTTCTTAAATCAGTTTTAATTATCTCTAGTCCTTCAGGCATGTCCACTCTTTTGCAGATCTTAGTATCATCCATAAATAGACAAACTTTACCTTCTATCCCTTCCACAAAGTTGCTCACAAAGATATTGAAAAGAACCAGTCCCAAAACCTTATGGCCTTTCATCACCCTGAAAATGGAGTATGCCAATTGAAATCAATAAAGTGGTGGGAATAATTAAACTGCCCATATTGGTGTAAACACCATGGGCAGTTTTTACCCACGGCATTACACCAATAATCAAAGCAAAACTACATATATAATTAACTTTATTATTGTGGCAAAAATACAAGCAGAGATTTGCATCTGCTTTTTCTGCAGGTCTTTTTTCTAGGTAAAATAACATGTTATTGCCTCCCCCAACTTAGCCCTGCCTCTGAGAATGCCTCTGCAGTTTGTGGGTAAAACAATGCTTTACAATAAAAGTGCTTTTTTCTCGCATATAGGGTGTGCAGTTTTCATAAAGCTCACCATAGGCAAAATGCTGTTTTACCTGTAAAAAGGGCTTTGATTATTGCCTTTTAAATATCAAAGTGCATAGCGTTTTTGAAGGGAGCATGCTCTGCCAACATAATTTCTGGATCTGGCAGGTTCCTCCTCCTGTTTCCTATTTCCAGCTCGAATGAAACCAGGGATGGGATCTGGCATTATGAATCTTTATTCACAACAATCTGAAGATTTTTTTTTTTTAATTAGACCAATAATTGCAGTGATTGCCCTAGGCCAGGGGCCATATGTCACCCTTAAGCAATAGCCAATAGGAAGTGGAGATGATGATCGGTAGAAACTGTCACCCTTAAGCAATAGCCAATAGGAAGTGGAGATGATGATCGGTAGAAACTGCAATTATAAATGGTATAGTGCTAAAAGTTCACGGATCCTTATACTGGATTAATCAAGAAAATGAAGCGAAAAAATATGTTAAGTTAAGCGTTTCCACCTTTATTCATGAGTATTTGAAAGAAGGTTTTGGTCCCCCGACACGGACCAGGTTTTGCCACATGGGCTGCGTCAGGAGAAACAGAGGCCCAGAAAATCAGCTTATAATAGTGATGGCAGTGGATATCCAATACATGAAACAATAATAGAATCCGTATACTGCAGGAAGAAAAGTCAGTTTTTAAGTGAAGCGCCCTTCGGGGGGTAATACAAGATGAAGTAAACTTCAAAGTATAAAGCAGAACAGTTTCTGATCTCCATATCGGGTCGACCTTTCAAACTGGAATATTCAGAAACAGAAGAACGGGGGAGGCTCCGATATAAACAAATATATAGTGGAACTGGAACTATAAGTCAGTGGCATCTCCCTTAAGCAATAACCATGACTTCCTGCAGCATTTCCAGTCCCAGCCAAGGTTTGCATAGTAGTGCACAACACTTGCCACTTGAGCCACTGGGCTGGCTGCCTGTCAACCTTGACTTTCTAGGTTTTATAATGGATGCAGCAGGGAGGTGCAGATCCAGGCCAGTGCCCCTGAATATCATGGTGACGCCTCACAAGCTGTCCTCCACCCTCTCAATGTTGGGAGTTCGAATAGTTAAGAACACCCACACTGCTGTCTTGACCATCACCTACACACCACCCCTGGGGGAGAGAGGGGTGGAAAGGAAACTTTGAAGAGCAGAAATGCCAGTTGGCCAGCACCAGGGCTTCACTACAGTATGCAACAGGGTCCACAACATATTACTGCTCCCTATCCATTACCCACCGTGTCATGTTTGGCCATGTGCAGGAAATGGGAGTGGGGACTAACAGCCCCCATTCTCCCAGCCATGACATTCATAGCAGTGACATAACCTGAAAGAAAGGATAGATGGGTCAATCAGCTCTGAGCTCCATCCTGGAGGACCAGTGGGTTACAGGAAAACAAACAACTTCTACTCCCAGAAGCCTCAAGATCTTACAGATAGCATGGAGCACCCCACTTTCCCGGGCCTACGCCAGCAGAAGAAAGACAGAAGGGCATCAGCAGCACTCTGGGAAAGATGGGTAGACTCCCCTGAGGAAGCCATGCCTACCAAGCTTCTTAGCAGCTACAAGATCAACCACAACATGGCTGTCACCTGCTGGCCAAGAGAATGCAGCTAGGCCAGGGCCCAAAGACACATGCACTCAGCAGGAAGTAATAACGGTCTCCTTACACTCCTCCTGAAAAGGGGCAGCTGCCAGGAGTAGGAGCTCAGGAAGCAGCCTGTCCATGCAGCCACCTGGAGACCCAGCAGGAAATGCACCATGTCAGCCAGATAGCTGTAGGTCAAGGGCGCTTCCCCACAACTCCAACCAGTGTGCTACCATGATTTTAGTATGAAAACTGCATGACAAAGTCAACTTGATGGATCTAAATAAATCATACTAAATGCTACAATCAACGTATTACATAAAAGGCAACTTAACAAATTATAAAGTTTCTTAAATGTGCACCACAGAAACAGACCAATGAATTATAATTACATACACAGTGCAGAATAAGAAACAGCTGTGCAAAAAAAAAATTGCAAAACTTTACAGCTGGAAGCATTTAGGAGTGAAAACTAGAGGCTGGTATTATAAACAGGCATGCAGAAAATGTGTGGGCTGGATAATCTGTTTCAAAGTAAAAGTTTTGGATAGTGGCAGTTAAAGACAGTAAGATGACATGACAAAAGTATAATGAGAATTTGTTTGTTTTAAATCAGTTTAATATGGTAACTAATTATGTGAGGCAGCAGATTTATATATATTAATTTATGGTCTGACTTTTTGATTTCCATGTCAAAAACACAGTTTGTCCAGTTCCAAACTTATGATTTTACAGGTTAAATATGCTTTGAAGTTGAATAATACTACAGGGCTTTGTTAAATGATTGTAGTATCATGTTGGGGTTTAAACATTATGCACACAAGGATTTCACTACCATCCTTATCTAATTATTGAAACTTCAGTTGTTTACAAGTAATAGTTGTATAAGTTTTTCTGCATTTTCTTTTATAATACTGAATTGGGTTGCACAGCATAGTTTGAATAGCTTGCCTTTTTCCCCAACTAACAAAAAGAGAAGTCTGTATGGAATAGGAAGAAAGATTATTGGGTACATACGGCAGCATTGTTGCTTCCCTTCTTACAGATTACCTTGCTCTAGCTGAAGTCTAATTTTGATGCTAAAATGAACAGGTGTAAACAAAACACCACAACAAATCAGGAGGATAGTTTTCAAAGGCATGTCTATGGATTAATGGAGAAAATATTTACCGGATAATTTCATTTTCCTCAGTGTAGACAGAAGGACTCAGGACCAGTGGGTTTATGCTCCCCTGCTAGCACATGGAGACGGAGCAAACTGACGTCACTGTATATATAAACCTGCAGTGATCCCAGCCTGCCAGTATTCTCTTCAAAAGCAACTGTGGACAGACTAGCAAAAAACTTGATTAAAAACAGATAGCCAGAACTGTACTCAACCAACCATAAACACTGAACTCACATAAGATTCTAGGTACCCCAAGCTAGGGACTGGTTGAACACTTACCAGTAATCCCTTAGGACCCAGAGCCCCACAGGAGGGCTATTGACACACTCATGTGGCAGCCGAGGGCGGGAAGCTGAGTCCATCTGTCTACACTAAGGAAAATGAAATTATCAGGCAAGTAATTTTTCCATGTCCTATCGTGTAGAAAGATGGACTCATGACCAGTGGGATTTACCAAAGCTACTCCCCAACTTGGTGGAAGGCTGCCTGTGGTCCAGTCAACGCCCACGTGCAAAGGCTGCATGCTCCTGGGCCTGCACATCCAGAGGATAAAACCTGGAAAAAGTGTGAAAGGAGGACCACATCGCAGCTTGCCAGATATCGACAGGAGACAAAAGACTAACCTCCGCCCATGACACTGCCTGATCTCTAGTGGAATGAGCTCTAACCTGAGTAGCCAATGGCTTTCCAGTATCCACATACACAGCCGCATACACAGCCGTGACCACCTCCTTATTCCAATGAGCTATGGCAGCTCGCAAAGCCGGAGCACCCTGCTTACTCCTTCCATGGAGAAGAAACAGGCAATCCATCTTTCAAAAAGGATCAGAAACCTCCAGATACCGCATGGCAAGATGCTTAACAATCAAGGAGCGCAAAAGGCGAAACGTCTCTGCATCCCTGACCTTATCCAGGGATGGCAAGGAGATGGACTGATTCAAATTAAAGTCAGAGACTACCTTGGGCAAGAAGGGTGGAACAGTATGCAGCTGTAACATCCCCAGAGTTACCCAAAGGAACAGCTCCCACAAGACAATGCCTGCAGTTCAGAAATCCAACACGTAGTGCATATAGCCGCCAGGAACACAGTCTTCAAAGTCAACATCAGGATGAAACAACAAGGAAACAGCATTCACTAGGCCTCTGAAACAGGCAAGAGCCGCAACCTGCACCTTCAAGGAACTAAGGGCTAAGACCTTTATTCAATCCATCCTGCAAAAAATCCAGAATGAGAGGGATCTTAACTGAAAGAGGAAGAATACCCTGCTTCTCACACCAGGCCTCAAAAACTCTCCAAACCCACACATAAGCCAAGGAAGTGAAGAACTTATAAGCACGGAGTAAATTGGCAAACACCGCAGAGGAATAACCACGCTTTAACAGGTGAGACCTCCCAGAGGGCCAAACCGTAAGACAGAATAGAGTCGGATCCTCATGAAGAACCAGTCCCTGAATAAAGATGCATGTGCATGGAAGACAAAGAGGGACCTCCACCATGAGTCATTGCAAACCCACATACCATGGATGCCTGGGCCAGCCTGGTGCCACCAGGAGTACTACTTCCAGGGTAGCTACCATCAGAGTACCTGTAGGTAGGACCACACCATTGGGCATATGGTTGACCCTCTTGAGATCCAAGATGGGATGAAAGGAGCCCTCTTCCTTCTTGGGCACAACAAAATAAATTGAATATTGCCCCATACTTTAAGACAAGGGCACTGGAACCACAGCCCTCAGACTGAGGAGCCTTTGAAGTGTGAACTCCACTACTGCTTCTTCTGTGGGGAGTGGCAAAAGGACACCATGAATCCGTCCCAAGGAATACTGCAAAATTCCAGTGTATAACCTTTGTGTATCACTACAGGACCCGAAAGGACTGAGATCTACTGAAAGGCCAAGTTCGCTGAAAGGTCGTCCCTCTGTAGGGACGAAAACACTTGGAACCCCAGAAATGACCCCTCATACCAAAGGGGCGCTGTAACTGTTTCTTATCCTCTGGCAACTGCGGTACCGGGAGACTCACCTCACTTACTGGCCAATTTCTCCAACTCGTTCCCAAACAAGAGCAAGTCTTTAAAGGCATCTTGGTAAGATTGGCTTTGGAAGCTGTGTCAGCTGACCAATTTTGCAACCAGAGTTGATGAATGGCTGCTATCACTAAAGCCACTCCTCTGGCTGAGGTCCGGACCAAATCACAGTCCATGTGTGCTAAAAAGGCGGCAGCAGGCTCCATAACCACTCTGGAATTCCTTCCAGACTCATCAACCTCCTGAGAGAGAAGCAGACAAGATCTCGCCACTAGGGAGCAACAGCAGGCAAACTGTAAAGTCATCGCCACTGCCTCAAAAGCTTGCTTAAGAATAGCCTCAATTCTTCTAACATGTACATCCTTCAAGGCCGCTCCTCCCTCTATGGGGATCGTCGTCTGCTTAGACATGGCACATACCAGAGCATCCACTTTGGGAAGAAGCAAACTCTCTCTCACAGCTGAATCCAGGGGGTACAGGCCTTCCAATGTCCAACCCCCTTTAAAATTTGCCTCTGGGGCATCCCATTCCATATCAATCAATTCCTCGATGGCAACCATCATTGGGAAAAAAACAAGAGGCTTTATGTAAGGAAACCAAAATGGGATTCTTCCTCGGCTCTGACATAGCATCCAAACCAAGAATACCCAGCTATGGTCTGGGAAATCAAACCCAGAAGTTCATCTCTATGAAAGAACCACAACATGGTTCAATACGATCCCAGCCTTGGAGGAATTTCCCCATCTTCCCGGAAATCCGGATCAACCTCATCATCAGTACTATCCGGATTCCTGTCAGGAACACCTGCAGGAAGCCAGGGTGAGCTTCAGCACTTAAGCATAGGACTGGAAGAGGGAGGAGCCACCAGCTGAGGGTCCGACAGTACAGAAATGGGGGAAGTGGAGGACCACCCAAGAAAAAGCAGCCAGGTCCAAACTAAGCCCAGAAGGAAATGGAGCTGGTCTCACAGAACTCCCCTCGCCACTGGAGGAGGCAGTCAAGGGAGAACCAAGATCTGGCATCCCCCCAGTCAAGGCCGTGACCAACCCATCATCAGAAAGGGAAGAGCCAGGTTTAGCAAAATACAAGGAAGACAACTCTCCCTGAGCGTCTGAGCAGCGCTGACACAGGTTACAAGCCAGGTCAGGCAGAGAAAGCCTAATATGACAGGCAACACAAATAGAAAGTCGCTTAGGCTTCTTGCTTACCGGTGCTATTGCCGCAGTAAACATACTTAGGAGCGGCTCGCGTACAAAAATGAAATGTGCCCAAAAATTAAGTGCCTAGAAGAAAATACGGCAAGGCGCATACATAACCTGTGAGACACTTTAAGCGCATAAAAAGGTTTGTGCGCATAAAAAGCATGCCAAAAAAACGAGCGCACTATTCATGCACAGAGCCGACACACTGCATACACTGACAGCCTATAGAGGGCAGCAGTACACACACAAGAGTGCGTGAAAATGGCTGCCGTGACCTATCACGCAGCGTGCAAGAAAAAATCATGTGTGGGGCCTAGCCCATTGGGGGTGCTCAACCCGCCAAGCTGCCCAGTTCCCCAACCCCAACAGGAGGAGGAATGAACTTCCGCAAGGCACACCAAGAACAGAGACCGGAGGAAGTCCTGAAACCCCACTAACTGTCTCTGATTCAGGTAAAACGTTCTCCTTTTTTTTCTTTTAAACCTTACCTGAGCTCATCGCTTTCCAGCTGAGTACAGAGATGGTCTCTGGCTGCGGGAGGGGGGGGGGGCGGGGGGCGGGGATTGAGCATCTGCCATCACCGCTGCCTTTCAGCTGAACTAGCAGCTAAGTCCACGCTGGAAAACCCAGCTACAGACCAAGCCACACCTCTGAGGGACCACGGAAATCACCTCATGAATTCTCAACTGGGGGATGTTCCTTTAGATATCACCGCAGGATAGCGGTGCTTTCTTTTCCTGAATTTAGAATTTCAAATTTCTCCTTTCAAAAAGCTCAAAGCAACACTAGGAAAACATTTTACATGCAGAAATGGCCTTTTACAAATTGCCCAATATGCGAATACACTTATGCATGTATGTCATGTTTGCAAACAAGTTTACCCGGACGGAGCAGAAACACTCCTGGGGGTGGAGCTGGGCAGGACTTGCATTTGTGCACACACTTTTGTATTTTAACAAGAGGGATGGTAACTTTCAAACGGGCGCACATACCGATGTGTATATGGGCGCGCAGCCAGATATGCAGCAATTTTATAGCCTATGCGCACATAAGTACGAATGTTATAAAACAGTCCTGGAGTGCATATATGTGTACCTAATTTTAAGCTTGTGCGTGCATAGCCACATGTCAGCTTTCAGTCACTCAAGTGAAGGAATTTTAGAAGAGGCATACATCCATGCCATGACCAATTTATCCCCCAGTTTCCCCAGTCTACAGCTCCAACCCTCCCCGGTTCTTTCGCCTGCACTCCCTCCAGTTTACACAGACCACTCAAGCACCTTAGAGGTGTCTGGAAATAGTTTTATTAAGATTTACACTTTCTCTATAGCAGAAGTAAATTTACGCTCAGGCGCGTAGGTACTTGCATGCACATGTCTTGGCCCCACCTCAGAACACCCTCCCCCACCCACATTCTGCCCCATTTTTCCTCAGTTTGACTTAGGCACTCATTGGGACTTGTGCGTGCTTGTGGGCAGCTTATAAAATTCAGGTGGACACTCACATGTACCATATATACGCACCCATCTCTCGATTTTGGTGTGCACCAGCTTTTCTAATTCACCTTTATATGTGTAAATTTCTTCAAAATTTCTGCACACATAATAGCAGGTGTAACTTGTGCAGGTCGACTGGTGGGATATTTTTCAAAAGTAGACTTATGTATGCAAATTCGCTTTGAAAAGTGAAGTAACTTGTGCACATTGTTGCCGGATTTCTTATGTGGGATAAGGAGGCACTATGGATTAATCTGGAAAGAGGGAATAGAGCATCCATGTATACTGGTGTGATATACAGACCTCCTTTGCAGGCAGAAGAAATGGATAGGTCATTTCAATTTCCTGGATGTTGACTGGGATATCCCACCTGTGATGTCATCTAGAAGCAGGGAGGGTGCTAGTCTGTCTGCGGGATAACTGCCAACAGAACCAACACATAAGGGGGAGATACTAGACCTGGAACTTAGAAATGGGGAGAGTGTTTCTGATGCCACAGCATCCAGTGAGCACAGGATGGTATGGTACATTATTAGAGCACAGGCAGAGGTGGCTCAATGAAAGGTGTGGGTCCTGAACTTCATTAAGATGGGGGGGAGGGGTATACCCCAAGGCGGCAAAACTGGATGGGATAAACTAGGGGAGGCAGAAGAGCCGACAAAACTAAATGAAAAGGAGAAAATCTTCAGAGGGGTAGCCATGTTAGGTCTTGTGTAGCAAAACTGACAGAGGCAGGTGGCACCTTATAGACAAACCAATTTATTGAGGCATGAGCTGTCAAGAACCAGAGTCTACTTCGTCAAATGCATGAAGTATAGTACAGGAGGTGGGTAAACGTACATGAAGATGGGCGGGGGAAGGATACAGAAGAAAGAGAAGGCATGGCAAGGCCTTTTCTGTATCTTCCCCGCCCCCATCTCTTTTTCTATATGCTTCAATAAACTGGTTACTCTATAAAGATGCCACTGCCTCTATCATTTAAACTAAAAGGAAATAATGTAAAACTAAAAGACATTGGTAACCACTATAGGCGGAATAGAAATATATTTAAATAAAGAAGACATGGCAAATCTAAAAGGAGATATTGTAAGGGCAATAAAGCTTTTTTGTTGAAAAGTAAACAAAGGTAAGAGAAAAAAAAAGCTCACTGAGATTTTCTAAAGACATGGAAGAAAAAAGTAAGGGAAAAAAGGTTATCACGCAAACTACAAGAGATCACAGAGAAAAAGAAGGCAGGCAACAACATCTGGCAAAGCTAATAGAAGCTGGGAAAGTAGTCAGAGGAGCAAAAAGTACAGATGGAAGTAAAAAATAAAGCAGGAGGATACATTTGTATTTATTTTAAATTTTTTTAATTGGTTAGTGAAAAGAGGAAGTGCAAAATGGGATTGTGAGGCTCAAAGGTAAAGGGTGGGGGGAGGCGAATATGTAGAGGCTGATGAGGAGAAAACACAATAGCTTAACAAATATTTCTGTTCAGCGTTCATTGAGGAAGGTCTTGGAGTAGGACCACAGAAAAACCACCACAAAAAAGAATGGAAACAAGAGAGACAAACTATTTTCAGAAAACTGTGCTTGAGAAAAGCTAGCGAAACTAAAAAGTAGATAAAGCAATGGAGCCAGATAAATACATGAAAGGGTATTAAGCAAACTTAGGGAAGTTCTGACCGCTCCACTCTTGCATCTTCAGTCCTTCTTCACCTCTATACTAAATAGTTTTCTCTCTTTGGGAGGATTTTTGCATTTGTGATCCCTCCCAAGAAGAACAGTATGTCAATGCCCCTTTTGGGATGGGTCCTGCTCCGTATATATATTCTTGTGAGAGCAGGCTCAGATTCAGAGGGCAGGCGATACTGCAAGGTGGTGCTAGGTGGGGGCTTCACAGTCTGCCAAGAATAGAGAAGTGTGGAGATGTTGAGGAGTTAAGTGAAGAACAGAAGCACTGAGGATTTTTGGAGTTTTCGGCCAGTAGCTTGCACAGGAGGGTCAAGGGCTGGATTTTGCTGGTGGTTGCCTCCCCACAATCAGTTACTAATGGCTAATGACTGCTGCTGGAGCTGCTTTTTCCACATCCAGCAAACAATTATTGCTGCTTCTTTGCTGTTTCGAAGAATTATTTTGGAGAAGGACTAAGAATGGAGGGAGACGACAATTTTCCTACTCTCTGTGGTGAGGGCTTTGGCATAGACACTGATTCAGTGGGAATATCAAGAGTCCGAAGACGTTGCAAAATGGACAAAGAGATTATGGCTTTTGTTATAATAATTTGTATTATGCTGTTCATGATTTTGGATTTTTGAATTTCCTGTTCTGGATTTTGTATTTTAAGCTTAAGTAAATGTTTTGTTTTACTTTTTAGCACTATCATAGGCCTTATTTCAGCGTGCCTCTCCATCAAGAAGACTCCTCCCCTGTGAATATACACAGACAGTGAGAATGTTTTGGGGTGCTTGTGACTGACTGTGCCAGAGACTGAGTTACCCACTGCTGCATCAGGGGCCCAGGGGGTTTACTTCCCCCCTAGCCCCCAGACAAACCCCAGCATCCTCGGAGCTGTGCGAAGTGAATTTGAGTGAAAGAGAGGTCTCAGACATAATATACAGTTCTGGGAACTGTGTGACCCATTTATTGTGGTGTACACCCTCAAGGCGAAGGAAGGTTACAAGAGTAAGGAGTAATTCCAAAGGACTGGGAAAAGGCAAAAAGTGGAAGTAAGGAGGGAAAGTAGCTCATTTAAAACAAACTGAAGAAAATTCTTTTTCACTCAGCGCATAGTTAAGCTATGGAATTCATTGCCAGAGGATGTGATTAGAGCAGTTAGTGTAACTGGGTTTAAAAATGGTTTGGATAAGTTCCTTGAGGATAAATCCATAAACTGCTTTTACAGTAATTAATAAGCAATAGTAGCTTGTGATCTAGCTAATGTTAGGGTACTTGTCAGGTACTTGTGACCTGGATTGGCCAATGTTGGAAACAGGATACTGGGCTTGATAGTCCCTTGGTCTGACCCAGTATGGCATTTCTTATGTTCTAACTATGGATCAGTTAGTCTGACCTCGGAGGTGAGTAATTTAATGAAATCACTGCAAAAATAGTGCAGATTCTGAAATCCAATGAATCACTGGCTCCAAGACACTATGGTTTCAATCAGAGGTAGATCTTGTCAGACAAACCTAATCAATTTCTTTGACTGGGTGACCAGAGAGTTAGTTCAGGGGAGAGCACTAATAGTATACTTGGATTTCAGCAAGGCCTTTGACTCATTTCTAAACAGACTACTTATAAATAAACATGAGTCCCCTAGATATGGGGCCTAAAGTGACTGACTGGGTTAAAAACTGATTGAGTGGGAGGTGACAAAGGATAGTAGCAGAGTTCACACAGAGGAAAGGAGGGTTACCAGTCGTGTGACACAGGGATCAGTCATTGGTTAAGTTCTGTTTAACATTTTTGTAAGCAATATTGTGGAAGGGCTAACAGGAAAGTCTTGCAACAGGGCAGACAGCATGGAAAGTTCAGAACACGAGGCAGAATCAAGTGAAGCTTGAGGAATGGTCTAGATCAGTGATTCTCAACCGGTGTGTCGTGACAGTGTGTCACGGCTCCCAGTGTCCCACTGCCCCAGTTGAGCTTCATTTCTCCCTTTTTCCAGCCCCCGCAGGCCAATGGGAAGCCTCCTTTCTTCTTGTCCTCACTGCCCAATGGGAAGCCTCCTCCCTTCTACCTGCCAGTGGGAGAAGGAAGAAAGGAGGAAGCCTCTGACTGGCTCGTGAGACAGGAAGAAGGGGCATTGCATATGTCGTGGGTGGGGTGGTTTGAGGGGGGGCTCAGAGGAATGGCAGTGTCGAAGCCCGACCCTGACCAGGCAAGGCCGCCACAGGAGCTCATCCTCATGGCGGCGAAGAGGAAATCTGACCCCGACCAAGCAAGGCCACCACGGGAACTCATCCCCGTGGTGGTGAAGAAGCCCGACCCCGAAGCAAGGCCGTCACAGGAGCTCATCCCCTTGGCAGCAAAGAAGCCCGATCCCAACGAAGCAAGGCTGCCATGGGAGCTCATCCTCGTGGCGGCGAGGAAACGCGACCTCGACCAAGCAATGACGCCAAAGGAACCCGTCCCCTGTGGTGGTGAAAAAGAAGGCCCACTGGAATAAAGCCACAGCAGATATGGAGCCCACCCCTGCAGGGAAGGAAGAAGAGGTTTGGCAGTGAGGCCCAGTGCATGCATGTGAGAATAGGAGTCTTGATGAGGGTGTGGGTGTGAATGGGTGCCTGGGTGAGAGCTTGGGTGTGTGATTGACAGAGACTGGTCAGGAAGATGACTGGTGTGTGTTTGTGATTGAGAGAGAGACCGAGACTGGTCGTGGAGTCTAATTGGTGTGTGTGTAAGTGACTGGTTGTGGGCCCTAAGGAAGAGAACTGTGAGGACAGAGCTTCAGCAGCTTTTGCTGCTTCTGGTGAGTGCTATTGGCCTGCAAGAGAAAGGAGTAGGAGAGTTGCTGGAGTGGTTAAATAAAGGCGGCTTTCTAAGTTTATTTTTCTTGATTGACTGCCATTTTAATTATTGGGTATTATGCAATATCTGCTGTTTTGAACTATTTTACTGATATTTGGACATATTTTAATAATTTTTATGAGTTTTTAATTGTTGGATGTCATTCTGTTCACCAGCTGTTTTGTAACTTTTATTAGTATAACTTTACAATTATTTCTGTGTGGGGATCTATTGCAGCTTGTTTTTTTCTGTTTTCCTAATTGGAGGTGTATTAGTGTTTAGGGCCTGGTTTAATATCTGTAGTGTTGGCATTTCATAAGTTGGGTTGTTACCGTTTGAGCGTGTTCCATAATACAGGTGTAACTTTGTGCGGATTAGTTTGTGTGCATTGTTGCAGATCTTGGGACTACGTTAGGTGCTAGATTTCTCTTTCCATTTCTTCAGGTTCACACTGCATGCAGAGTGGCTTTTTTGGGTTTCCATTCCAGTTTGTCTCCATATTTAAAATTTGTGGTTTTTCTGTACTTGGTGAAGGTCAGTTCTGGGTTTGTGACCGAGGTGCGGTATTTTACTAGCATTTAGGCATTTGTATCAATCTTATTTGTTGTGTTTTCTCAACAGGAAATGCATTAGTGGTAAATTACTCTCTTTTCACAAGGAGGGCTATTGTGCCTGGTAGTACAGGGAATTTATTTTGCTTTTATTGAGATGTCATCAGAACCAGAAAATATTTTTTGTATGGCGAGTTGTACAGGGTAATTCTCTAGTTCTGCTCTGCACCCATTGCTGGGGGTCAAGGGGGTTCCTGTGGATGCAGAGTATATATTCACATTTAGTCCCTTGACAGTCACATGTTCAGTATGTCACACATGTAAGAACCATCTGTCAGGTATGTCCCAGCCAAAAAGAGGTTGAGAACCACTGGTCTAGATCATCCTTCAACTTTGCTCGTGTGAACAGAAAAACTTCATCCCCTGTACTGTACTGCTCCTTTGGGTTTTTGGAACCCAAGTACATTACTCCTGCATTTTTTGGCATTAAATCTTAGTTAATTCCAAGAGTGGATGTAGAGAAGCTCACACTAATAAGTCAATCCAGACAACAAAAAAGTATGAGTGCAAATTATCCTAATAGTGAATTCGATGTTGCATCAATACTTAAACAAGGTGCTTTCCAAACAGTACTTTTAATGTACAACAGTCTCTATGTGAAGAAATTCCAAATAATTCAACAGAAGTGCCATATGGTATTCTATAATATGGTATTCTATAATTCAAAATTCAAAGTTCTTCACTGTGCTCGATATAATGTCAGTCTTTCAAACGTAGGATAAAACTCCTTAATTTTTGAAAGACTGACATTTTATCCAGCACAGTGATGAACTTTGAATTCTGAATTATAGAATATCAGATGGTACTATTTGAAAAGCACCTTGTTAAGGATTGATGCAATTCAAATTTACTATTATGATAATTTACACTCACACTTCTTTGTTGTTTGGTTCGACTTATTAGTGTGAGTTTCTCTACATTCACTCTTGGAATTAACGAAGATTTAATGCCAAAAAAATGCTGGGGTCATGTATTTGGGTTCCAAAAACCCAAAGTAGCAGTACAGTACAGAGGATGAAGTTCTTGTATTCACACAAGAGCAGAGTCAAAGGATGATCATATCTGATGATCTTCAATTGGCCAAACAAGTAGAATAAGGTATGCCAGAAAGATGCTTGGGTGCACAAGGAGAGAAATAGCAGGAAATGGAAGGTGATTTTGCCTCCGTATACGTTTTTAGCAAGACCTCAGTTGGAATACTCTGTACACTTCTGGAGACTGCACCTTCAAAAAGGATATAAATCAAATAGAGTCTGTCTCCAATAATACTCCACACAGGCACCTATTCAATCATAGAGTAGTAAGGAAGCCAGTATTCTAATTCATAAACCAAATTAAGGAGCATATCTAATAGGAAAATGGTTAATACAATATAGTATATAAACTGAATACTTCTAGTATGCAACTAAGTCATGTCGCTATATTTCTGGTTCTGCACTGCTAAAATGCACAAAACCCAAAAGACATGTTATACGACTGAATCAAATTATACATCAGCTTCTGTTAATTACCTACAATGTTTTAAATAATTTCTTATAATAGTTTTCAGTTATTGGTATTAACTATAGGAACAAAACACAGAACATGTATAAACTTGAAAGCAACAATAAAATAATTACTAGGATTATACAGCAGAAATGCCACAGGAATCACATTGATCAGCATTGAGTTCAGTTCCACATTATTTTTGTCCCACATCCTTGTGATTCATATTAAAAATATTCTTACATAATTTCTAGATTTCTACCTAGCATAAAGCATCACTGTATTAAAAATGTATTTTTAATTTTCAGTCTAATCCACTTTGAGACTAATTTGAAAAAGGCAGAATATCAAATGCCTATTAATAAATAAATAAAATAAATATAGTAACGACATACAGAGATCTCTGTTCTGCTTTATTTGATGGCTGGCAAAACGTCATGCATAGGAGTAAATCTCTGCTGGTTAGAGTCAAAGGGTCTCTAAGACAACCGATTACCTTTACAAGAGGAGAAAAAATGACACAGGTCACATTTCCAGCTATTTGGTCATGTATAAGCTGAGAACTCTTCCATAATAGAGATAGTGCAAGACCATCTAAAAATGTGATCAAATATAACATACAGGGAAAACAAATGCTATATCCATGTGCCTACTATCCATAAAGTAAGGTCTTCATTTAACTTTCACTCAGATGAATTTGAAATGCATTTCCTTTGCATGTTAAATATATTTATTTAAATGTGTTGAAACTCAAAATAGAACTTATTTCAAATTCATTATAAAGAAAGTTAAATAGCGACTTCATATGATTAGGGAGAATATAGACGACTAATTAGATCTTCAGTGAAAAAGATTAACTCTGGAAAAGAAAGAAAAAAGTGAATTAACAGATTAGAGGTCTCTATTACTAACAGGTCATGTTTGGTTTATAAATCTGCAGAAAACAATGTTTTAGCAAAAAAATAAATAAAACCACTACATTTTTGCTTTGTTTGTTTAGTAATTAATGTTCTACTTGGGGAAAAGGTGGTTAAATTCATATATATATATTGCATATTTACTTATTCCTCCACTGGAACTGTGCTACAGATGCTAAACTTAGCTATGTCTGCTAGCGGTTATATTAAGTTTGTGAACTGGGACACTGTTATTATGGTCTTAGTTGAGTTTTAGGAGTGTCTGCCATCTCTTCCGCTGCTCCAGGTTTAGCATTAATTATATTGAGGGTACTGGGGCCTGTTGATGGAATAATAGGAGATAATGTACAAGTTGTAGCAGCTGCATTCATGGGTTTATTTACCCCCCCCCCCCAAAGAAAAATGTAAGCACTATTAAGCAAACCTGGAAGAAGACTGCCTAGCAAGGAAACTATGTCCCCTAAGGGTCATTTTTAAAATGAAATCTTCAGGCACAAAATAAATTGCCTTGCCATATCTGATAACTGCACATACGCAAGTGCACAGTAACTTTCAAACTAGCGCATGTCTAGGGACGCGGCAATTTTAGAACTTACGCCCACATTATAAAATAAACCGGGCACATGTACATGGGCACCTAATTTTAAGTGGATACATGCCTAGCCGTGGAAATCCCGATTCTACCGTGTAAGGTAGAGAACTTTAAAAGGGGTGCGCTTCCATGCCATTGCCTATTTCACCAGTTTGTCCACAGTTCGCCCAGTTGACAGCTAGATCCTCCAAACCTCCCCGGGTTGGATGGTCTGCACGCCCCCCCCCCCCCAATTTCCCCGCACCCTTTAAACCCATCAGAAATGGCTCTCTTTATATTTTTTTTTATTTTACACCTCCTCTATAGCGGAAGTAAATTTATGTGGCAGGGGGATCTGGGCATGTGCACAGGTGCATAAGTATTTACGCGCACATCTCTTGGCCATGCCCCAAAGTGCCCAGACTGTGGCCCTTCTGCGCCCCTTTTTGAAAACATTTGAGATACGCGCACAGCGGGAGATACATGCGTATCTGGGCAGCTTTAAAAATGTAGTGGGCACATGCGAGCCCAACTTTTCCACGTATCTCCCAATTCTGGTGCATGCCGGGCTTTTAAAATTAATTTAAATATGAGCATCAAATCAAACCCTTCCTTGCAACTTGGACAGTGCTGCTTCAGGTATCAGCAAACGCAGCATGCTACTCTGAGTAAACCTTAAACTTGCTGTAAAACTCAAGACCGCAGCATTATGGGGACATAACTCTGATTTGAAATTCCTGAGAGAAACTAGAAGAGACCTCAAAGACTCGCCCTCTCTGAGACACTGCAAATCAGCTCACAAGGATTAACACTTGAGCTGGAGGATTACATTCCCATCTCAAGCTGGATATTGCTCCACTCACACAGGCACATAGTAACGTGTTTTAACATATTCAGATCTAGAGGTCCTGCCTAGAAGAAATATCTGCATCCGTGAGATCTTAGAGGAGGTAAATAAAGAAGATGCATTTACTTTCTTCTGAACCAGGACACAACGCTGGAAGTGCATGTATCCCTGGCTCCCATGGCTAATCAGATTGACAGGAGAATACAAAATACAGCTGCTGGAGCAGGTACTGCACTCAGCAATATCAGTACATACACAACAAGCGCAGAAAAGTTTCAAGATGGCCAGTTTTTAATTCAAATCAGGTATTTCATATATGGCAACTCCACTGTATATAAGATGATACTTTTTAATGGGTCCCCCCCACACGCACCCCGTGTTTCGCCAAGCAGGCTGCATCGGGAGGGACAGTATTTTAAATGACACCTTAATGTGTCATTTAAAATAGACCATATAATCATCCTGCATCTAAATATTCTGGATAAGATCTCAATTATGATGGTCTAGTACAGCAATGGGGTAATTTTCAAAAGAATTTATGCATGTAAAAGTAATATAGTAGCAATCTTCAAAAGCCCATTTAGCACTTTAAGGTGAATTTTCAAAAAGATACATACGTAAAATAGCATATACGTGAGTATATGGTATTTTAAAAACATCGACATACACGTGTAAATTGGGGACAACGAGAAAACTGGCATGTGTAAAAAAAGGGGCATGTCAGGGGTGTTCTGGGGAGGGGCCTGTATTTACATAAGTTGCTATTTTATAAACAATTTATGCATGTAAATGTGACACCTTTTTCACATATATTTATTCCTGCTCAATATCAGGAGTAAGTGATCATAAACCTCTTAAAAATGAAAAATTGACTAGATAGGATATCTAAGTGAAATGGGGAGACTTCAGGCTGAAGAGCTAGGCAGGTCTTCAATGAGCTGCAGATAGACTGGGCAAACTGGTATAAAACTGGTTATTTCATTGCCGCACACATGTTAGAAAATCCCCTAATTGATGAGTGCTAACTTATGGGGGGATAAATGCATCTAAATAACGCGGATAAAATCTAATTGCATATCTCTTTAAAATTAGAAGTATAAATACTCAAGCATATTTATTTATTTAAAAAAATTCTTGAATGTCCATCATCATTTCTAAATGGTTTCTAATAAAGCATTCATAAAAACAAAATATAAAAATACAAGGCATAAAGCAATATCAAACAATAAAATACTAATGCAAAAAAATACAACTAAAGGAAAAGAAAAAAAAAACCCTCACACTGCTTTTACTTGAATCTCATTAATTTCTACTTTCTTAGCTGTCCTTCTCTATCTCTTCTGCCACGAATCCAATGATGTTAGCTTATCAAATCACTTTGACAAAAGCTCTCTCATAAAGAAAAGCCTTGACTACCTTTCTAAAATTTAACAAGGAAGATTTAGTCTTGATCAAATCTGGAAGAAAATGCCAGACAGTAGGCCCTTGAAAATAAAAGGAGTGCTCCCTAAATTCATCTAATCAAATTTCTTTAAAAGAAGGCACTGGGAGTAAAATCTTATTTTCTGATCGTAAACTTCTGGCTCCTTGATATAGTTTCAGGACAGCATTAAAAGAGGCAGGAGAAAGGCCATGAATTCCCTTAAACACAAGCATTAAGATCTTACAGGTGCCAAACAAAGGGAAGCCAGCAGGGCCAGTGCTAGCTTTGTTGCTGCCCTGTGTGAACAATTATTGTGCTGTACCCCTCCCCCTTCATGATTTATTCAGTCTTTGTCAAAGGCTCCCTCTGGCCATCTATATTTTTAAAAGCTGACACCCATCCACTCCTCCACAGAACCCATGGTCAAGGGAAGGGTATTACTTACCCTAGGGAATCTTTACAACCTTGCACATACCACCCCCCCCCCCCCCCCCCACATTTCCACAACCTCTACAGCCACACAAAATGTAATTATGCACTTGTAACAAATTTTACATGAAAAAGAACATTCACAAGTACAGTCTTCTGAAGCAAAATATCACTTTGAACATATGTATTAAGGGGTAGATTTTCAAACGAGCGCGAACAGCCTACTTTTGTTTGAGCTCCAGGCGCAAACAAAAGTACGCTGGATTTTAGTAGATACGCGCATAGTCGCGCGTATCGGCTAAAATCCTGGATCGGCGCGCGCAAGGCTATCGATTTCGTATAGCCTGCGCGCGCCGAGCCGCGCAGCCTACCCCCGTTCCCTCCTAGGCCGCTCCGAAATCGGAGCGGCCTAGAAGGGAACTTTCCTTTGCCCTCCCCTCACCTTCCCCTCCCTTCCCCTACCTAACCCACCCGCCCGGCCCTGTCTAAACCCCGATCCTACCTTTGTCGGGGGATTTACGCCTCCCAGAGGGAGGCGTAAATCCCCGCGCGCGAGCGGGACCCCTGCGCGCCGGGCCGCGACCTGGGGGCGGGTACGGAGGGCGAGGCCACGCCCCCGGACCGCCCTGGGGCGTAGCCACGCCCCCGTACCCGCCCCCAAAACGCTGCCGGCACGCCCCCGAAACGCCGCGCAATCCGGCCCCGCCCCCCGACACGCCTCCCGACATGCCCACTCCGAAAACCCCGGGACTTACGCGAGTCCCGGGGTTGTGCGCGCGCCGGTGAGCCTATGTAAAATAGGCTCACCGGCGCGCAGGGCCCTGCTCGCGTAAATCCGCCCGGTTTTGGGCGGATTTAGGCGAGCAGGGCTCTGAAAATCTACCCCTATATTTACATACACTGCTGTGGTGCCAACCAGAAAACTCTGCAAAAAAAGGCACTTGGAACTCCTATGGAATTTATGATGTCACCTCGCAAAGTCATTACCATTACAAAATAGTAAACCTCCCATACCAAAACAATCCTAACTACAAGCACTCAAAGAGTAGCAACCTTATCTATGAAAAGGCAACACTGCAAATATTATACCAGGCCCTCCTATTTGGAAAACAGAACAAGCCAGGCTGCTATAAATCCCTACACAGAAACTACATGCCAGCAAAATACCTCACCTCGGTCACATATGCAGAATACAGACAGACTCTGACCAAATACAGAATAAAGAGACCAGAAAGTATAAATAGAAATGAGATATATGTGATACATAGGCTCCTACAGGCACACACAAACACACACACAGGCTCTCACATGGACACACTCGGCACAGGTTTCACACACACACATATGCATGCAGACACACACTCAAGCACATAGGCTCTCGCACTACCACACACAAGCTCTTACACAGACATGCACATACATACAGGCTATCACACAAACACACACAGGAATACAGGTTGTCACACAGCCATACACACACACAAGCTTTCAAACAGACACAGACATACATAGGCTCGCACACAGACATACACGCACACATAAGTTCTCACATACTCAGACACACACATAATGGCCTCCTGTTCTAGTCATGCCTGGTGGGATGAGCTCCAACATGGCCCCTGGGTTCCTCTTCTCTTCGGGCCTAATTGGATGAGCTCCACCATGGCCCTGCAGGCTCTTCTCTTTGGGCCATGGTGGGATGAGCTTCACCATGGCTCCGTGGGCTCCTCTTCTCTATGGGCTGTGGAAGGATGAGTGCTACCACGGCCTGGCAGGCTCCTCTTCACATTGGCACCAGGATAGGGGAGTTGGCACTGAAGCATGAAAAATTGTGCTCGGGCGCAGGCACGGTGTATTTTCAGGGAACACTGTGGTGGTGCGGTATTTCCTCTTCAGTCGTTGGCAGACTGAACTCTGCCAGCAGCTTCTCTTCCTGTTCAGCCGCTGGCAGATTTGGCTCCACTGGCAGCCCTGCGGCCTCTTCTGTTGCCTCCGCCACCCCCCTGGGTATGCTGCCCCATGCAAATGCATGGTATGCACACCCAGTCACACCAGTGTAATTTGGCTAATGTTGAAGAGATATGGTCCCAAAGAGGTATCCCTGCAATAATGCGTGCAACTGCATTTTGAACTAGTTGCATGGAGTGGGTGTAGGAAATAAACAGACCCAAATATAACCAATTGCAATAATCAACAGAGAAAATGATCAGAGTATGCATCACAGTTTTAAGATCGGTTTCCCCTAAATAAAGATGCAATCTTTGTAAAATACACAGTTTAAAAAACGCTCTCTTTACCACTTTTGCAATTTGAGACTTTATCGTTAGTTTAGTGTCAAAAATGACTCCCAGGTTTCGAGCTTTCGAAACAATAGGGACGGAAAAATCCTCTACCTGCACAACTTTGGGAGCCTCTAGAGCAGAGCTTGCCAAACCTGCCCTAGGGACCCCACAGCCAGTTGGGATTTTCAGGATATCCACAATTAATATGCATGAGATAAATTTGCATATACTAAGACTCAATTCTATGCAAATCTATCTCATGCATATTCATTGCGGTTACCCTGAAAACCCAACTGGCTGTGGGGTCCCCAGGACAGGTTTGGGAAGCCCTGCTCTAGAGCAAATTCTAGCAAGATACAACACCTCTGGTTTGTTTGTTTTTTTTAATTCAGTAATAATTTTTTCTCAGCCAGCCAGGATTTCAATATTTGTAAACAATGAATGATTCTACCAATAGTTTTAGAAAAGAAACCTCAAATAGGAATAAAAAACTGGATGTCATCTAGATATAACCTGAAGCTGACATCAATTCAGCCATCACCTTGCAGATAGGAGAGATATATAGGTTAAACAATAAGGTTGACAGGGCATTTGTGCATGCTTATCCAACTAAATTCTGTCTTATCTGGCTAAGCAGCACCTTTGCTACTACTAAGACAGACAAATTTGTACTTATCCGGATAAGTAGTGGCACTTATCTGGCTATATCCCAATTTATCTGGCTAAGGAGCAGCAGGTGTTACTTAGCCAGATAAGTTTGAAAAGCGCTATTTGTCTAAGCAACATTTTAGACTTATCTGGGTATGTAAAATAGCCAGTTAAGTCTAAAAGAAAGGGCTTTTTAGCCAGATAAGTCTTAAAACACTACTTATCCAGCTATTTGATTTATCCAGCTAAGTAATGTGTTTTTGTTTGGTTTTTTTTTTTAAGACTTATCTGGCTGTCTTGATACCCAGATAAGTCCAAAAAGCGCTATTTAGCTGGATATTTGCGTAGCTCACAGTTTTTACATGTTTACGCTCATATGTACTCGTATTTTATAACCTGTATATATCGTTTGTATGCAGGTTAAAAAATACTGCAGTAAACTTTGCATGCACTCATATATATGCATATATGGGCAAGCACAAGCAGTTTTGAAAGTTATCCTTTTAAAGTGCATTTATATGCTTTAAAATAGCATATAAACACGCCAAAAAAGGAGAAGGAATCAATCAATCAAATATAAAAAGAATATACAACTTAAATGACAAAAAAATAATGAGAGCGCGATGGTATCAGAAATTACTGTGCCCAAAGATATAATCCACTGTCTCTCGCCCACAATGGGCCACAAGCAGTATCAGCCTTCACAGCACTGTTAATTCGATCATTTACCATTCCACTCTATTAGCTCAGACCTAAAAATATCTATATCTTTTTATTAATATCCTGACAAAACAATTATTTTTATAAACCCCCAAAAAATTATTTTCAATACTTTTTATTGCAATAGAAAGTACTTAGCTCTAACAGCGATCAAACATTACTCAACCTGCAATCCATCTTAACCATCATGCATTCTATTGGCGTTCATGTTCGACCCAATATTTTCTGTCCACCCAACATGGAACATGTTTTGGCGACACTACCTTCATCAAGGGTTGAACTTCAAAATCTTTTTCAAATGAACGTTACTTTTTTGGGTTTATAAAAAATAACTGTTTTGTCAGGATATTAATAAAAAGATTTTTTTTTAGGTCTGAGCTAATAGAGTGGAACAGTAAATGATCGAATTAAGAGTGCTGTGAAGGCTGATACTGTTTGTGGCCCATTGCGGGCGAGAGACAGTGGGTTAAATCTTTGGGCACAGTAATTTCTGATACTGTCTCTCGTTACTTTTTTTTTTTTTTTTAGTGCATTGGCGAGATGGTGCTCTGCTTTTTGTGATTGGCTTAAAATAGCAAATATCATAGCAATCTTCAAAAGCCCACATATGCTTGTAAAGTGCATTTATGTGTGTACAACCCAGTTTTAAGTGTGTAGATCCCTTTCAAAAACTACTCCCTAAGAAAGTGGTAACCTATGAAAGTAAACAAATACTTCTGTATAGTTATCTCTCTGCCAGAATGACCTGAACACCTGAGCCTTAAGTTCCCAACTTTTACACACAGAAGTCAACTTACATAAAAGTTTTCCTATGTTACCCAATTATATTTAAGTGAAACTATGCTGAGTAAACTCACAAGGTGTCTGTACACCATTACAAATATCACAAATTTCTTTAGGAAATCAGGGATAAATTTCCTGAAAACCTAGAATAGCAAACCTTGGCAAATAACCCCTACAAAAAGTAGTTTTCTGAGTCTATAAAAACATTCAAATGGTTTCAACTGCTCCCAGAAATGACAAAAAAAGACAGTGTAGTCCCAAGGGTCCCAAGCTTAAATGTGCTTGAGTAAGATCCTCTTACTCAAGGACATTAGCTGATGAAATCTCTGAATGTGACATTCACATACTCGTTACCACACATATGTTTTTCGGATTGGCAGCTGGCATGAGTGGCACTAGGATGTTTTGGAAAGACTCATCATTCAGATTTGACATGAGGCAGCAGCTATTTTTTCTTATTATCAACAATAATTCATTAGTGTGCTAGGCTGCCTGTATGAATCAGAGAGGGATGGTGGACTTGGAATTAGTCCAAGAAGAGTGGGAGAGAGTGAAAATAAACTTGCACTGCTCAGGGGATAGCTGTATACAGCCTTTAGAGGAGAATACAGCTGTGGTGCTGAATAAGGTTGCAACTCTAAAGGAGTTAACCCTACCCCTCGCAAGAAAAGACAAATCCCATGGTATTTGTCAACTTTAGTAGACAAAAAACATACCATGCGGCAGGTAGAAAGAAGATAGAGGAATGAGAAGTCTGATTTTTTTGAAGCAAGAGTTTATGAGTACTAGGAAGATGTATAGACAGCAATTAGAAAATAATTAGAAATGTTATTTTAAGAGGTAACTATATGCATCTTTAAATCGTTCTCAGATATTATTTCTCAATTAACTGGGTCGGCAGAGGATACAGATGAGGTATTAGTGGATTATAATGTTTTTGCTAAGTATTGTCAGGATAAGCTGACAAGAAGTTAAGGAAAATTTGACCTTGGTCAAGAATTGGGGGATGGGGGGAGTAGGAATACTAGGGGTAGAGAATGGGTAGCCTTTGAGAAGGTGGCCTCTACAGAGGTTGAGGAAATTCTTTCAATGTTGGGTTCTTCATTCATTCCTTTGGATGTGTGCCTTCTTTGGGTTTTAAAGAAATTGGGTGATGAAATGCTAACTTTAACTATTAGGGTCATTTATCAAAATGCTATAAGGTGTTTCCACAACCTCTGTAGAGGCCACCCTCTCAAAGGCTACCCATTCTCTACCTCTACTCCTACCATCCCCCCAATTCTTGAGACAGACAGACAGACAGAGACAATAGCCATAATGCCCTCATCCTAGATAGGTATTTATATCTGTATGGGAGGCCAACCTAGTAACTCGAGGTGAGGTTTAGGTATTAGTGTAAGGGGTTAGGGGCCACTTTGACATTCAAAGTGAGACGTACGAACAGAACAGTGCTCTCTTGTGAAGATTTGATGACCTTCGGAGTGAGGAAACTCACTCAAAACTGAGATTTATGCAATGTTCTCTCAACCTAGCTTGATGGACTCTCTACCTGGGTAGCATCATGCTAGGTTGAGAGAACAGGCCTATATTGGTAAATCGGTCATGAGAAGGATTGCTACCTTCCCAGTTTAAAAGAGGGATAGTGCATACCATTTCGAAGGGACCTAACTGCCCAATGATCCAGTGAGCTACTGACCTATTACTATTCTTTCATCACTGGGTAAGGTAATTTAGAGGGTGGTGTTGACCTAGTTAGTGGATCATATTGAAAATAATCAAATTCTCCATGAAGGTCAATGTGGGTTCAGCAAAGGCTGGGGAAATGAGATATTATTTGTCTTTGATTTTGTGTTACGTATTCTAGATTGGAGGCAGAATTTGATAATTATCCTGTTAGATATCGCCATTGTTTTTGATTCCTTGTTGCATGATATAAAGCATAGAAGATCAGAGGTAGGAGCTGGGGATATAGTTCTCCACTGGTTCCAGTCTTTTTTAGAAGATCATCAACAGGTTCGGTTTGGTGATGCCAGGTCCAAAAGGACCCCGGTGAGGACTGGCATTCCCTGAGGCTTTTCTTTGTCTCTTGCTCCTTTCAATCTATATTTACTCCCTCGTCACAGTATGCTACAGGATTTGGGAGTATTTTGTATGGCATGTGCAGATGACCTTCAATTGGTTTTTTAAGGTGGATTGGGAGATAGGAGAGGTTTTTCAGGAAATCCAAAGTATCCTAAAAAAGGTAAAAGATTGGATGCAAAAAAATTATTTTAAACATTTTATAAACTGAGGTTCTTCATATTTCACGTAATGTCAATAATAAGCTCACTCCCATCTGTTTTGGATGATTTGATTTTGCCTATTCAAATCAGTGTGGAAAATTTGGGAATAGTGTTTGATAATGGGTTTTCTTTCAGGAACAACTCCAATAAGTGATACAAGTTGGTTTTTATAAACTGTGGAAATTGTGACAGCTAAAATATATTCTGGACAAGAGGGATTTCAGGGTGGTAATACAAGCATTTAATTTTCAAAGTTGTATCATTGCAATTCCCTTTATGTGGATCTTCCGCACTGTCATCTAAAGGCATTGCAAATAGTAATGAATGCTGCTGCTCATTTGCTGACTGGGGCGCCTTTAGGGGCTCATATTTCCGCTGTGCTGAAGACCTTGCATTGGCTTCCAGTTGAAGAGAGAATCAAATTTAAAATACTGTCCTTCACCTTTAGGGCCCTGAATGGGGAGGGCCAGGATTATTTTAAGAAGATGGTAGCTAGGTACACTCCTAATAGAGCCTTACGGTCTCAGAATTCCGCTTTGTCATGGGCGGATTGACCTATTGGGGGATCGGGCATCCCCCGGTGGGCCGGTCTAGCTGGTCACGTGGTCTCGACCGCGTGGCTCTTCCTCAGCCCAGCCTCAGCGCCTCCCAGTCAGCCCCCGCCATTAGACCAAGCCAGCGTGGGCCGAAGGAAAGAAGATTAGCCAGCCCCCGCGGAAGACCAAGCTGGCAGGGGGCTGACTAAATTAAAATAGAGGCCGGCGGCGGCCGAAGAAAAGAAGATGGGCGCCTCCCAGCCAGCCTCAAGCGGGGGCTGGCTGGGCGGCGCTTATCTTCTTTTCTTCGGCCCCCGCTGGCCTCGATTTTAATTTCTTCGGAACCGCCGGCCTCGATTTTAATTTCTTCGGTCCCCGCCGGAGACCAAGCCGGGGAGACGAAGAAATTAAAATCGAGGCCGGCAGGGACCGAAGAAACTAAAATCAAGGCCCCCGCTGAACAGCTGGTTTCCGGCGGCGGTTAACAGCTCCGGTGTTCACTTCTTCGGCCCCCGCCATCCTCTATTTTAATTTATTCGGCCTCCGCCGGAGACCAAGAGGGCCGAAGAAATTAAAACCGAGGCCGGCGGGGGCTGATGAAGTGAACACTGGTGCTGCTAACCACCGCCGGAGACCAGCTGTTCAGCAGGGGCCTTGGATCGAAAGGGTGCTTCTGTGTGTATGTGAGAACGGAACGGTGCTTCTGTGTGTGTGTGTGTGTGTATATATATATATATGTGTGTGTGTGTGTGTGTGTGTGAATGTGAGAAAGGAATGGTGTGTGTGTGTGTGTGTGTGTGTGTGTGTGTGTGTTATGTATGTGAGAAAGGAATCTGCAGGTTTAAAAAAAATGAAATGTGATAATACATATACCTCAACTTTTGTGCTGGTAGTGCAACTTTTGAAAAGTTGGATGAAAGATTAAATTACTGAATGTTAAGCATCCCTCTTCTGGAAAATAAAATTTAGCAAGGTATGTAGAGACAAATACTAAAGCAAAAAAAATTAAACTATTTAAAATGTTCATCTCAGCAAAATCACAAATTTAAGATACTGATGCCAGGTGGGTTTTTGTTTTTTTTTTAAGCATAATTTAAGCATGAAGACTAGAATAGTTCCAATCTGAAACGGTTTTGCTATTTTTTTTAAGCCTTTAGAAAATGTATATTTTTAAATGGCTAAGACTGGAATCTTCCCATTTAAAAGGGAAGTTGACCAAGGATGTCTTTCGGTTCCACATCTCCCACATGAATTATCATATGACTGATAGTTTGAAGAAAGACACTTGCTTTATTGCCTGAAAGCGCAAAACAAGAGAAGCTGTATGGTGTGGGTGGCTGTCCCTTGGGAGGACAGAACCTGAAGGAAGGGTGTCATTTCGCCTTCTGATAGGAATGTGGTTTTCTTATTTAATGGTTGGGATCATCACTTTCACTTTTAGTAAAAGTGAAAAATGCTGCAAGTCTGAAAGCAAGGTGCTTCTTTGAGAGTGTTATGTGTATGTGAGACAGGGAGGGTGCTTCTGTGTGTCAATGTGTGTGCGCAAGAGAGATGGAGCATGTTTTTGGCTGGCTTGTGGCTGTGAGAGAGGGCATGTGTGTGATTGAGCCTGTTTGTAAGTGAGATAGAACATGTGTGTGATTGAGAGCCTTTGTGTAAGTAACAGAGGGCGAGAGCATTGTGTGATTGAGAGATTGGCCAGAGAGGTGACGTGTGTATGTGTGAGACTGATCAGGGAGAAGACTGGTATGTGTGTGCTTGTGTGTGAGAGAGAGACTGGTTGGGGAGAGATGATTGGTGTGTGAGAGACAGAAACTAGTCTTGAGGGTATGACGTGTGTGTGTGTGTGTGTGTGTGTGTGTGAGAGTGTGAGTGTGAGTGTGAGTGTGTGTGAGAGAGAGAGAGAGAATGAGAGAATAGATTGGTTGTGGTCCCTAAGGAAGAGGACCGTGAGAACAGCTTCAGCAGCTACTGCTGCATCTGGTGTGGCCTGCAAGGGAAAGGCAAAACGATTACCGGCATGGTTAAAAGGGGAGGTGAAAGAGCTATTTTAGCCAAAAGATCTTCATTCAAAAATTGGAAGAAGGTCCAACAGAAGAAAATAGGATAAAGCATAAACATTGGCAAGTTAAATGTAAGACATTGATAAGACAGGCTAAGAGAGAATTTGAAAAGAAGTTGGCTGTAGAGGCAGAAACTCACAGTAAAAATGTTTTTAAATATATCCGAAGCAGAAAGCCTGTGAGGGAGTCAGTTGGACCGTTAGATGATCGAGGGGTTAAAGGGGCACTTAGAGAAGATAAGGCTATCGTGGAAAGGTTAAATGATTTCTTTGCTTTGGAGTTTACTGAAGAGGATGTTGGGGAGGTACCCATAATGGAGAAGGTTTTCATGGGTAATGATTCAGATGGACTGAATCAAATCACGGTGAACCTAGAAGATGTGGTAGGCCTGATTGACAAACTGAAAAGTAGTAAATCACCCGGACCGGATGGTATACACCCCAGAGTTCTGAAGGAACTAAAAAATGAAATTTAAGACCTATTAGTAAAAATTTGTAACTTATCATTAAAATCATCCATTGTACCTGACGACTGGAGGATAGCAAATGTAACCCCAATATTTAAAAAGGGCTCCAGGGGTGATCCGGGAAACTACAGACCGGTTAGCCTGACTTCAGTGCCAGGAAAAATAGTGGAAAGTGTTCTAAACATCAAAATCACAGAACATATAGAAAGACATAGTTTAATGGAACAAAGTCAGCATGGCTTTACCCAGGGCAAGCCTTGCCTCACAAATCTGCTTCACTTTTTTGAAGGAGTTAACAAACATGTGGATAAAGGTGAACCGGTAGATATAGTATACTTGGATTTTCAGAAGGCGTTTGACAAAGTTCCTCATGAGAGGCTTCTAGGAAAAGTAAAAAGTTATGGGATAGGTGGCGATGTCCTTTCATGGATTGCAAACTGGCTAAGGAAACAGAGAGTAGGATTAAATGGACAATTTTCTCAGTGGAAGGGAGTGGACAGTGGAGTGCCTCAGGGATCTGTATTGGGGCCCTTACTTTTCAATATATTCATAAATGATCTGGAAAGAAATATGACGAGTGAGATAATCAAATTTGCAGATGACACAAAATTGTTCAGAATAGTTAAATCACAAGCAGATTGTGATAAATTGCAGGAAGACCTTGTGAGACTGGAAAATTGGGCATCCAAATGGCAGATGAAATTTAATGTGGATAAGTGCAAGGTGATGCATATAGGGAAAAATAACCCATGCTATAATTACACAATGTTGGGTTCCTTATTAGGTGCTACAACCCAAGAAAGAGATCTAGGTGTCATAGTGGATAACACACTGAAATCGTCGGTTCAGTGTGCTGCGGCAGTCAAAAAAGCAAACAGAATGTTGGGAATTATTAGAAAGGGAATGGTGAATAAAACGGAAAATGTCATAATGCCTCTGTATCGCTCCATGGTGAGACTGCACCTTGAATACTGTGTACAATTCTGGTCGCCGCATCTCAGAAAAGATATAATTGCGATGCAGAAGGTACAGAGAAGGGCTACCAAAATGATAAGGGGAATGGAACAACTCCCCTATGAGGAAAGACTAATGAGGTTAGGACTTTTCAGCTTGGAGAAGAGACGACTGAGGGGGGATATGATAGAGGTGTTTAAAATCATGAGAGATCTAGAACGGGTAGATGTGAATCGGTTATTTACTCTTTCGGATAGTAGAAAGACTAGGGGGCACTCCATGAAGTTAGCATGGGGCACGTTTAAAACTAATCAGAGAAAGTTCTTTTTTACTCAACGCACAATTAAACTCTGGAATTTGTTGCCAGAGGATGTGGTTAGTGCAGTTAGTATAGCTGTGTTTAAAAAAGGATTGGATAAGTTCTTGGAGGAGAAGACCATTACCTGCTATTAATTAAGTTGACTTAGAAAATAGCCACTGCTATTACTAGTAACGGTAACATGGAATAGACTTAGTTTTGGGGTACTTGCCAGGTTCTCATGGCCTGGATTGGCCACTGTTGGAAACAGGATGCTGGGCTTGATGGACCCTTGGTCTGACCCAGTATGGCATTTTCTTATGAGTAGGAGAACTGCTGAAGAGGGTAAGTAAAGGTGGCTTTTTAAGTTCATTTTTCTTGATTGACTACAATTTTAATTATTGGGTAGTATGTGATGTGTCTGCTGTTTGAAATATTTTATTGGTGTTTGGTAAAGGTTTCAAAATTTGCTTGAGTCTTTAATGGATATTCTATTCATTATTAGTATGATTTCATAATTATGATTCATGATTTTTATATCTTGATTTTATTGATTGTTTCATGAGGAATGGTGACATTTTTGTTTTTCCATTGTTGCACTGTATAGAGTCTGGCATGATACGTTTTACAGTTTAGTTTTAGTCTGCACATTTCTATTTATACTTTATGTGGCTTTATTCTGTATTTGATGAGGGTCTGTGTGCTTCATCTCAGTCTCGCATGCAGAATTCTTTTAGCATGTGGTTTCTCTGTAGGGATCTGTAGTAGCTTGGCCTGTTCTGTTTTCCTGATAGGTGTATTGATATTTTAGATTCTGGTGTAATATTTGTGGTATTCTTTTTCATAGGTGGGGTTGTTATTCTTTGAGTTTTGGCAAATAGTACTGTGTTGATACGGGAGGACCATGCCGAAATATAGGGGTGTGTACATATATATATGTAAATTATATATGTAAATTATATTGTATATGTAATTGGGTACCCATGGGCCAGTATGGAGAAAAATCCCCCGCGCCACTATTTTCCCTCAATCCGCCCCTGTGCTTTGTTAATGGTTCGAAGTGTTGCTAGGATGAGGCTGTTGGAAATGAGAAATAGGGCCTTCTTTAGTATAGCCCTGCATCTCTGGAATGGTCTCCCTTAGAATGTTAGACAGCTATAGGTTTTTTGTGCTTTTCGCAAAAAGGTAATAGCTTATTTGTATCACGAGGCCTTTGAGTGATGTTTAAGTACTATATGTATGTGGGGTGTGTGTGTAGTGTATTTAAAAAAATCAGTTTAAAGGTTGTGTTATGTGATGTTGTAAACTGTCTGGCAATTGGGCGGGCTACAAACAGCAGTAAATAAACAAATAAATAAATAAACAAATAGGAACAGCCTCTGGGGCTCTACTCTACTCTCATATTTGTGGCTTCCCAGTTCCCCGCTTGATCTTCTGGCCCAACAACTGTCCTCTGGCGCGACAATTTACATTTACACATGCTAAGACCGTGTTGGAATAATGCTCTGCCCCTTCTTGGGACTGACAAGCTGAATGAAGACACAGACAGGCTGATGCAATAAGGAGCGTCCAGCTAAGCCAGTGGTTCTCAACCCTGTCCTGGGGACAGGGTTGAGAACCACTGCATGAGAATATGTATGAGAGAAAATTTGCATTTTCTCTCATGCATATTCATTGTGGATATTCATTGTGGATATCCTGAAAACCCGACTGGCTGGGGGGGTCCCCAGGACAGGGTTGAGAACCACTGAGCTAAGCGCATGGTTTTACTTGCAATTGAGCATGCATTTTGCGTGTCTAATAATAGATGCTGATGCAGTAATGAGACTAATGCACCTAAAATGCACATCTAAACAAATGCGTACCAGATAGCACCCAACACATGAAAATTCCATGAAAATGAAGACATTAGCTATTACCGTCCCATGCAGGAAAGTGCACCAAAAAGCTGGACGTCCAACACACATTTTTTAACATGGAGAGTTTACTCCACCTCCAGACCTAGAGATAAAGTTAACTCACAGTCAATGGCTCATAAAACATAAAAAAAATTGGTCCTCTGTGTTGTGATAAATGTGTCCTCCTCCTTAGTATCATCTTGAGTGAATTTACTGTTTCTCCAGTTTCCCTGATAAAGTCATGTATATTTTGCAGCAAATAATATTTGCTTTTCCACCATCTTGCTTTCTTGTAACTAATAAGTGAAAGTGTTAAAAACATTGCATATATTTTTTCGCCACTTTGTTTTTGTTGTAATTAATTTAATAAACGCTGGTTTTAAAAAATGTGTCTTAGTAAACCTGAAGGAAATGTATTGCATAAGGAAAAGGCAGCCTGATCTACTAAGACTTTGTCTCCCTAAACCCTGGATATAAGCTGCAGGCTCCCAATACTGCATGGGGGTGAAAGTATGGTTTTCAAAATGCGTTTTCCAAAACTAACATCAGCAAACCTATAAACTTCAGTAATATAACCAAGAAGAGATGCACGTTTGTTATGAACACACAATTTAGATGCCCATTGCCTTTGTCCCGATGCAATAAACTCCTTTAAAGCGCCACAAGTTCCCATTTCTCACTCAGCATGCCCTTTTTTAAGCTGCTTTGATTTCATTCTCTTTTGAATACTACATCAGGCACAGAGGGGATGTGGCTGCACGTTAGGAAAACAGGTGCTCAATATAAGCGCCCATTTTGTGCACCGGCCTGAAAATGTAGGAGCTGTTGCAAAAGCTAGAAGTTTGCATAAAATTGAAGTTATATTTCCCCTTCCATTGTTTGTGTTGCATATGTGCTCAGAGCACCTTATAAATATGTCTACAGTCTTGAATCACCTGCAAAAGCAAGTTCATAATAACCCGTGTATCTCTCAATGTTAAAGTGCTCCATAATCACATTAAGTGGCATGGTTTGCTTATTTATCTCAGATTAGCTTTCTTCAGGATACATACTTAGATAATGTTAATTCACAAGAGATGTGGAAAAGATGGGTGGAAATGCTTTTACTGCATCTCTAGCAAGAAAAGAGGAATTCCCATCCTGATTAATAAGAATCTCCTATTGTCCTGCGCTGACTCAATCATAGACCTGTAAGGCAAAGTTGTGGATATTCAGATCGCCTCATTAAAGTAAAAGCTTCCAGTGAGAGCACCCTTGTTTTCTTTGTAAAGGTCTTGGAAGACTAGCAGTTTTCTTTCTGATAATGTCTGTGGGCGTGAATATGAACTATTTTATATGCAGCTATAGATAAGAAATTCTGCTTTGTGGATAAACCTTCCTGAGTTACATCATCTCTCCTGGTCAAATGCAACTCTCTCGATCTCATGGATATTTGGGCGGCAGATACATCCAGATAAAAATGAGCAGATTTTTTTCTCACCACACAGCATGTATTCTAGACTAGAATATTCTTTTACCTCCAAATATATTTCCCTCTGGCAAAACAGGAATGCAAACTTCACCCAATAATATTCTCCAACTATGCAACAATTTCCTAATAAATCTTTTGTTAACCTGTCCCAACTAAGCCCCACAAATGGCTAGTTACTAAATCATAACTGAATGATATGGCTTTTGTACAGTTTCTCCAGGATCAGGCATCCGTCTACACTAATTTGTTGGGATGTCCTTATAGCATTCCCCCAGGGACTAAATTATATCTTACAACACGGGGCAGAATGGCTTTGAACCTCGAGATAAAATATATGTGGCATGGGTGCCACTAAATAGGCACTGGTCCTGTATTTTTTGGGGAGGCTACATGTTTAAATAGATCTATTCTGTAACGTGTTTGAAACTTTAAAAGTACAAAGATGCAAGATTATCAGTTAGGAAGATTGTGATATAGGCTACCCTAGGCAAAGGATTTTGGTGGGAGGACACTGAGATAATCCTTCCTCTAAGGGGAAGTTCAGAGTGTGTATGTGTATGTTTTTTTATAAAGAGAACTGGGAAAATTCCAGATAGTGTTTTTGGGCAGTCCCAGGGGGTATGTGAATTGTGTGTGAGTGGCAAGAATGAAGCTGGAAATTCAAAACTATAAGAAGATACAAAAATTAATCATAGAAAGAGCACCTTATGATTTTAAAGCACAAATGTTTGATAGTATGGAAGAAAAGCTTCAGACGCCAGATCTCAAGCAATTCATGCCTTTGAAATGCTATGAAAAAAAAAGCACCATCATAAATTAAAAAAAAAACCTCAGGTTTTTTTTTTTAAGTTTTGGGTTTAACAATTATATCCTTAATAAAAAAAAAACCCACAGTGAATTCCAAATGTGTGAACAACTTGTAATTCTCAGTGAGAAATAAGTCTTAATGCTGTAATGCAATGCACAAAAGCACTTATCTTAAATGGTAATTTTTAATCCCAGCGTCCGATGCTGTCAGCTTTTCACCCGTATAGGGCTGCATCAAGGAAAGAATAATATGCAGTGCTTTTTATCAGATTGTGCTTACTCATACCAATCATACTTTCTTAGGGTGAAGTTATTCACACATTAGGAAATCACTGTGTTTTGTTTTGTGGTTTTTTGTTTTTTTTTTTTTTATTAAGAATGAAGTTGGACCGGTGGTTGAAGTTCTGTGTCTGTTATAAATCTGTGTGTGTGGCCTGTGAAAGGGGCTGGTCACTGAGGAAGTTGCTCAGGGTGTGTGAGTGTCTAGAGGGTCCAGGCCACAAGAAAGAAAGAACAACTGGTGCTTCACCCAGCAGCATTGCTGGACGTGTTCAAGTGGATTACCAGTGTGCAAGATAATCTGAGAGTGCTTTCTGCTCTCTTGGATTTAAAGAGCTGCAGAAGTCTAGGACTACTGAGAGAGAGAGAGAGAGAAAAGAGGTTCTGAACTTGGAGATTTCTCTGAGGAACTGTGTTGGGGGGGGGGGGGGGGGTTGGCTGGGCCTAGGGGAGAGGCTGCAGCTGGCTATTTCTTCTCAACACTCGAGAATAGCACTGGCTCCAAAGGACCAGGGGGTGCACTGTCTTCAATGCTGCTCCAGAAATCCTAACAGCTTTTAAAGAGTGAGTAACAGTTTGAGATTTCTGTGTCAGAGGCAACTATCTAAGACCCCCTTTGGGTTCATAAGTGGGCAAAAAAAAGACAGAGTGTGGAGTGGAATTGAGTGGGCCTTCTCTGGGGAAAAAAGTGATCCATTCAGTCTGCATAGTTATATCCCAGATTTAGACGCTTGACTGCTTAAAGGATACTATTCCTTATCAAAGTCAGTTTTTGATTTTTTTTCTCATTAGTTCTTCATTATCCTGTTAATTAATGTATAGAATCCCATTATTTAATCCAATATCCAGTCCTCTACAACTCATGTCATGCAATTAAGCTTTGTAATAATCCAAACAGCTATCAAAATTAGGGAGGCTGTTGCTTGAATATCTGGTCTCCAGAGTTCCCACTGCCTAAACTAAATGGTGCCCATCCACCATCACCTGCTGGCTTCTGGGGAATTATCTATTATCAAACTGGCTATTCCATGGCCCATTGTATCACTAAGTCAATTTAGAGTTATTTGCCACTAGTTTGTGATGTGCTTTTATTCTTTCAAAATGGTGGTGGTAGACTTACTGTCAATAAATTGACTACCACCTGAAACATACATTATTACCCAGTCTATAAATCAAAGGTTCATTTTTAGTTCATTAATGTCACCTGGTAGAGTCCAGTTAGAAGTCTATTACAAATCAGAGGTTTTAAAAATCTATTTCTATGCATTTGCCAGTGAGGGAGGTGTATTTGCTCCATGTTGTAGGTATAAATGCTAATTTGACCTTTCCAATGTTTGTATAAATGTGAAGTTCACATTCACACCAACACTGGAGCAGCTGGCAGCCAGCATAACTAGATAATCATATTTATCCTTGTGAATTCATATTCATTCCTAGGATATAAATACATATCTTGTAGTGTAAAACCCAATGCATGCATAGCGTGGAAATAGATCTCATGAACTTATTTATATTTATTTTGATTTATATTCTGCTTAATTATATCTATTAATAAAGCCAAAATCCAGGACCAATTTTTGGAACTTTGACCCATTTAATAATATTTAAGAGTCCTAAGCTTACATCTCGCACATCATTTATGAAAGTCTGTTCATCTTTTCATGTCCATTTGTCTGTGTGTGAACTCATATCAGAGGCCAAAAAGCAGCAGACATGGACTTGTCATCTGGATGAGAAATCAACGATGTATGGTAGTTCCACATCTCAGGTTTCAGAGGTTGCTGTGCTAGGGACCTACAATTGGGAAGAGTGACAGGCATGACTGGCAAAGTACAGCCTTTACAGTAAATAAAAAAAACAGTGGCTCTAGGACCATTCAGGAGACTGAAGGAGATGGCAGAAATGTCATAGTAGTTATGGCACTAGAGACCCACTGCTGGGATAACAAGGTAAAAAGACATCAAAGCAATAGATTAGAGTTAGAGAGGCCCATCAGCTAGGGGGACAGGAGTAAAGGTCATGACTGATGACTGCACAATGAAACAAAACTCAGAGTACAAGAATGTCAATCCTACCCATTTACTGTTAGTTGGAGTACACTTCCAATCGCTTTATCACAATTGGGTACAATGGTCTGAGCCTGTTCCCAGTATGTGAGATTGTACAAACACCTGCCCACATTTCAATTACCACATTGCCTCATATATATATATATATGTTCCAAAAAAACCTTTACACTCCAATTCCACAGAAATCACTGAGACAATAAGGTGATAAAAGGATATCTTATGTTTATTGTTCAAAAATAAAACAAAGAATACAAGTGAGATGTGAAGGGATATCACGAGGATGATTCTGCAAAAGGGTCTCTATGTCATTTCATTAGGCATGCTTAAGGGCTTTATTAACAATAGATATTGGGTATCCTCTTGTCACAAACTTAACCCTCATTTCATTTACCCTAAGTTTATACCCTTCTTGTGTTCTCCTTTTTTCCCAATCCATTTATCAGGTGACTAGAAGCATTTACAGACACTGGCATGTATTACAACTGCATTCTATATTTCAAGAAAAGCAAATGTTGCTTACCTGTAACAGGTGTTCTCACAGGACAGCAGGATGTTAGTCCTCACATATGGGTGACATCACAGGATGGAGCCCAATCACGGAAAACGTCTGTCAAAGTTTCCAGAACTTTGACTGGCCCCTACTGGGCATGCCCAGCATGGCACCAACCCTGCAGCCAGCAGGTTTCCCCCTTCAGTCTTATTTAAAAGCTACAGGCAGTGCCGAAAAATAAAATAAAACGTTACGAATCCAACACCGCAGGGTGGCGGGTGGGTTTCATGAGGATTAACATCCTGCTGCCCTGTGAGAACACCTGTTATAGGTAAGCAACATTTGCTTTCTCACAGGACAAGCAGGATGGTAGTCCTCACATATGGGTAAGTACTAAGCTGAGGATGTCCGGACATGCACCAAATGTACCCAAAGGCGTGCAACAGGCACAACAACTGGGGCGGAATTTGGTAAAGGACATCCTGAACCCCATCGAGCAGGCAGAAGGGTGTTGGTACGTCACGCTGTAAAGAGGTTATGAAGGACAGACTGGCAGAAGATGGAATCTTGTCTTCCAGCTTTGTCCAAGCAATAGTGGGCTGCAAAGGTGTAGAGAGAACTCCAGGTGGCAGCCCTGCAAATGTCAGGAAACAGCACCGATCGCAGGTGTGCTACTGAAGTCGCCATGGCCCTCACAGAGTGTGCTTTAACACGGTCTTGAAATGGAATGCCCGCTTGCTGATAGCAAAAGGATATGCAGTCTGCCAACAAGGAGGAGAGAGTCTGCTTACCCATAGGCTTTCCTAACTTGTTAGGGTGGAAAGAGACAAATAATTGAGTGCTTTCCCTGTGGGCAGCTGTACGGTCTAGGTTGAATGCTAGAGCCCGTTTACAGTCAAGGGTATGCAGAGCCTGTTCTCCTGGATTGGCATGGGGCCTGGAAAAAAAGGTAGGTAGTATGATGGCTTGATTGAGATGAAAATCCGAAACTACCTTAGGTAGGAATTTAGGGTGAGTGCAGAGTACCGCCCGGTCCTGCAGGAGTTTAGTGTAAGGCGGATAGGTAACCAGGGCCTGTAATTCACTAACTCTGCGAGCTGAAGTGATTGCCAAAAGGAAAATCACTTTCCATGTGAGATATCGAAGTTCACAAGAGTGAAGAGGCTCGAATGGTGGTTTCATGAGCCGACCGAAAACCAGATTAAGGTCCCAAGAAGGGGCCGGAGGATGTAGTGGAGGCTTGATGTGGAGCAAGACCTTCAAAAAACATGTTACCAGGGGTTGTACTGATATAGGGACATCCCCAACACCTTTATGGAAGGCGGCTATCGCACTGACATGCATTCTGATGGAAGAAGTCTTAAGACCTGACTCTGATAGATGCCAGAGATAGTCCAGAAACTTCGGAATTGGACAGGAAAAGGGTTCAAGGGACTGAGAAGAGCACCATGACGTGAACCTTTTCCATTTGTAAGAGTAAGATTTTCTCGTGGAAGGCTTCCGTGAAGCAATAAAAAGACACGGGAAACTGGTTCAGAAAGGTTAAGTGGCTGAAGGATTAAACTTTCAACATCCATGTTGTCAGGGTCAAGGCGTGAAAATTGGAATGGCGGAGGCACCGGTCGTTTTGAGTGATCAGAAGCGGGTCCATCCCTAAGGGAATGCGCCTGCGAATGGAGAGATCCTGCAGTATTGGAAACCACACTTGGCGTGGCCAGTGAGGTGCTATGAGAATCATGTTTCCCTTGAACTGACGTAACTTCATGAGAGACTTCGAGAGAAGAGGAAGTGGAGGGAATGCATAGAGCAGACCGGTTGCCCACGAGAGGGAGAATGCGTCTCTGGGCTGAGAGCGTTTGCTGCGAATGAGAGAGCAATAGCTCTCTACTTTGCGGTTTTGAGGAGACGCAAAGATGTCCATCTGAGGATATCCCCATTGTTGGAAGATTGAGTTCGCTACAGAGGGGTTGAGAGACCACTCGTGCGGTTGAAAGACGCGACTCAGCTTGTCTGCCAAAAAATTGTCCACTTCCAGCAAGTGGGCGGGAGAGAGCTTCCGCCCATAACTGTGCAGCTTCCTGACACAGAAGGAAGGAGCCCGTGCCTCCCTGTTTGTTGATGTACCACATGGCCACCTGATTGTCTGAATCAGGATGACTTGATTTGAGAGGCAATCCTGAAAAGCCCTGAAAGTATATCTGATTGCTCGAAGCTCCAGGAAATTTATTTGGTGTTTGGCTTCCTCTGGAGACCAAGATCCTTGTGTTTGCAGATTGGCCACATGGGCTCTCCAGCTGAGGTTGGAAGCGTCGGTGGTGAGTATGATTTGAGGGCCTGGAGTCTGAAACGGCAAGCCCTGGAGGAGATTGATCTGATTTTTCCACCAGGTGAGAGACAGACTGAGTGAGTCAGTGACATGGACAATGGTGGACAGGGGCCAGATTTTAAAAACTACGTGCAGGCGTAGATTTGTGCGCGCAACCCAACATGCTCAAATCTACGCCCGGTTTTATAACATGCACGTGCAGCCACACACGTTATAAAATCCAGGGTTGGCGCACGCAAGTTGCATGATTGTGCATCCCCTTGCGCACGCCGACCCTGGATTTTATAACGTGTCCGGCTGCGCGCGCAACCCAGCGTGCTCAAATCTACGCCCGGTTTTATAACATGCGTGTGCAGCCACACACGTTATAAAATCCAGGGTTGGCGCGCGCAAGTTGCATGATTGTGCACCCCCTTGCGCACGCCAACCCTGGATTTTATAACGTGTCCGGCTGCGCGCGCATGTTATAAAACCGGGCGTAGATTTGAGCATGCCGGGTTACAAGCACAAATCTACACCCGCACATAGTTTTTAAAATCTGGCCCTTTGTCAACTGGCTCACATTTATCCACATATTTATTTATGCCTTCAAAAAATGTAGCAAATTTGTGAGGCAAGACTTCTCTTGGCTAAATTCATGTTGGCTTTGTCCCATTAAACTATGCTTAGCTATATGTTCAGCAATTTTGTTCTTTATGATAGTTTCTACCATTTTGCCTGGCACAGACATCAAGCTAACTAGTCTGTAATTTCCTGGATCACCCCTTGATCCCTTTTTAAAAATTGGAATTACATTGGCAACCTTCCAGTCTTCAGGTACTATAGATGATGTTATTTATAGTTTACAAATTTCCAAAAGCAGGTCCGCAATTTCATTCCTTAGTTGTTTTAGCACTCTGGGATATATATACCATCTGGTCCAAATGATTTGCTGCTCTTTAGTTTGTCAATTTGCTCTAGTATATTTCCAGGTTAATTGAGTTTTGTTTCAGTTCCTCTGAATCATCATCTTTGAATATCATTTCTGGCATGGGTATATCTCTAGGGCAAAATATCATACAAAACACTGAGTATTTAACATTCAAGTTGTTGCTCAGTGTTTTGTATAAAACGCTGAAACAATTATGCACCCGCTTGTACACCCCCTTGTGCGCGCCGAGCCGCGCAGTTTTCCTCTGTTCCCTCCGAGGTCAAAGCACATCTCTACAAATTATGACTACACAATGCAAGGTTCCACATTAAGAGTCACCTCTCAGAAAAAGGATCTAGGCATCACTGTTGAAAATACGTTGAAATCTTCTGCTCAGTGTGCAGCAGCAGCCAAAGCAAATAGAATTCTAGGGTTTATTAAGAAAGGAATGGAGAATAAAACAGAGAATATCAAAATGCCTCTGTATCAGGGGCATAGAGTGACTGCTGAAGTTGGTGGTGCAACAGAAATTTGCTGCTGTCAGGTGCCCTGGAACACAGTCCATCCTCCTACATTACCTTTTGAGCACTACTTTCTTTAATGTAAAAAGCCTATCAATTTTATGCTTTCAGTAACCCAATTCTTAGAGGGGAAACTTAGCTAAGTCCATCCCTTAAAATAATCACCTAATCTACTAACAGCAGTTACAATAAAATATGTGAATGAAAAAATATTTTCTGCAAGAACATTCAAAACCATTTTCAGCATGCAAATGATATTAACAAAGAGCAAACCAGCTGAAAACAGAAATGAGGAAGAGAAGACCATAATACTGTAAAAGCCAGTGAAGCTAAGTACCATAATTTTCACATCAAGAATTCAAGTTGCACAAGAAATGGACCTTTAAAATACAGACATACCCTCACCAAACACAAAACAGAAACGAGCCAACAAAAACTGTACTGGAAAACACAAACCCGACTTTATTAGGCAGTGCAACAATGAAAAAACAAACATGATCATTCCTCGCAAAACATCAAGCAATAAAATCAAGATATAAAACATCATTCATAATATTAAAGGCATGCTAATAAAAAGAATATCAACACAGCTGAACATCCAATAATTTTAAAAACCTCCATAAATCTGTTCTAATATTTCCCAAACATCAGTAAAATATTTCAAAACATCTGATCATCTGATAAATAAAACATCCATTAATTTAAAAATGTTCTATTTCCCCCAAAAAACAATTAAATATTTCAAAACAATAGAAACATCAAATTACACCCTATAATTAAAGCTAATAAGGATTAAAACATCTCCTGTTTTCCATACCTGGGACCTTTTGACTTGTAATCACTCTCAGATTATCATAGATTGGGGGAAATAGGGCTCAATCACACACACATACTAAAACATTTCTTCTTTTTCACACACTCCCTCTCTTATATACATGCCAATGCTCTCACACACACAGTGTGAGAGCCTGTGTGTGACACATCATGACCTAAAACAGTAATACACCACCTACTGGGCAAATAGAACAAGCCACACTGCTACAAATCCCTTCAGAGAAACTACACACTAGTCAAAATACTGAACCTCTGTCATACATGCACATTACAGACAGACCCCTTACTTAATATTAGAGATGTGAATCGGAACCAGAATCGGTTCGGATTCCGGTTCAGATTCACATGTGGGTTTTTTCCCATCGGGCCCGATCGCGTTTTGTTTATCGGCTGCCCAGCCGATAAACAAAAAAACCCACCCGACCCTTTAAAAGTAACCCCTTAGCTTCCCCCCACACTCCCGACCCCCCCCCAAAACCTTTTTACAGGTACCTGGTGGTCCAGTGGGGGTCCCGGGAGCGATCTCCCGCGATCTTCTGCTCCGGGCCGTCCTTTGCCCTTACCTTGTGACAGGGTATCCGTGCCATTGGCCGGATCCTGTCACATGGTAGGAGCACTGGATGGCCGGCGCCATCTTGTGCTCCTACCATGTGACAGGGGCTGACCAATGGCACCGGTAGCCCCTGTGACATAGTAAGGGCAAGGCTATCGGCACCATTTTGGTTCCTGGCACCCGACGGCACGAGTGCAGGAGATCGCTCCCGGACCCCCGCTGGACCCCCAGGGACTTTTGGCCAGCTTGGGGGGGCCTCCTGATCCCCACAAGACTTGCCAAAAGTCCAGCGGGGGTCCGGGAGCGACCTTTGCACCTTGCGTGCGCTGAGCCCTCGGGGAGACCAGCTGGCTTTCCCCATTCCCTCCGAGCAGCCTCATAGGGAACTTTCCTTTTCCCCACCCCACCTTCCCCTCCCTGTCCCACCCCCCAGCCCCCCTCCAAAAAAAACCCCATACTGTTATCTCCCGGCACAGCGGCCGTGTGGAGGCCGCTGTCCCCGCCGACGCCCCGCCCCTTTTTTCAAGCCCCGGGACTTACACATGTCCCGGGGCTTTACGCACGCCGCCAGGCCTTTGAAAATCTGCCCCTAAGTCTATCCCATGTTATTGATGCTAATAATAGCAGTGGCTATTTTCTAAGTCAACTTAATTAATAGCAGGTAATGGTCTTCTCCTCCAAGAACTTATCCAATCCTTTTTTAAACCCAGCTACACTAACTGCACTAACCACATCCCCTGGCAACAAATTCCAGGGTTTAATTGTGCGTTGAGTGAAAAAGAACTTTCTCCAATTAGTTTTAAATGTGCCACATGCTAACTTAATTTGAAATTTTGAATTGTCCAAGTGAAAAGTCAAGTCAAAGACAGCACCTTCCCATTTCAACTTCAAGTCACTCAAGTAATTAGAAAAGGATTCTTTAGGATGCATGTTATCTCAGGTCTAAGGAAACTACTACACGCTCCGGAATATCATACCATACTATAAGCTTCAATATTTCCAATTACTAACTACTGTAATAGACTTTATGTTGGCCTTCCGCATTCACAAGACAAGAAGAAGGGTAATCAAAAAGTTCAAAGTCCACAACAGTCAAGACCTGCAAGAGATTTTCAGTTTTATTTAAAGCAAGGGATGACACTGCAGGTTAAAGACAAAAGCTTGACATAGTCCCACAACACAGAATCATGTTTCGCCAATCTGCATTGGGAGGGACCTCTAGGCTATAAAGAAAACAACATTTGCAAATAGCATTATAAAGTGGACTCAAAAATGGCACAAAATAGAAAGTGATAAGTTTATCAGAGTCCATACTTACCCAAGAACATAGCGGCTTTAAACATCGAAGGCAGAAGTTCCGGCACCGGAATTTAAATACACGGAAAACGTGCCAAAACAACAATGTAATCAACGAGGTAATATCCCATAATATAATTACAGAAAAGGATAACAATGTCAAATTGAACAACGGAAACATAATGTACAGGGCAAAATTAAGGATTTAAAACAAGGATTAAATCGGTGAAGTACTCGCTGTTGCGGTAGCCTCAGTGAACATAAGCATAACAAATGTAGCAAAAGAAAAACATTTCAATAAATAAAGGATAAAATTGGCACTAAACCAGAAGTTTAAATTCAATTTAAACAGGCATAAAAGAGGCAAACAGAAGTTTTGATAAAAATATATATCAATATGAATGTAAATATAAGGAGCAAGCAAAAGAGGGTACATAAGAACATGGCATACTGGGTCAGACCAAGGGTCCATCAAGCCCAGCATCCTGTTTCCAACAGTGGCCAATCCAGGCCATAAGAACCTGGCAAGTACCCAAAAACTAAGTCTATTCCATGTTACCGTTGCTAGTAATAGCGGTGGTTATTATCTGTCAACTTAATTAATAGCAGGTAATGGACTTCTCCTCCAAGAACTTATCCAATCCTTTTTTAAACCCAGCTACACTAACTGCACTAACCACATCTTCTGGCAACAAATTCCAGAGTTTAATTGTGTGTTGAGTGAAAAAGAACTTTCTCCGATTAGTTTTAAACGTAACACATGCTAACTTCATGTACTACCCCCTAGTCTTTCTATTCTCCGAAAGAGTAAAAAACCAATTCACATCTACCCATTTTAGACCTATCATATCCCGCCTCAGCTGTCTCTTCTCCAAGCTGAAAAGTCCTAACCTCTTTAGTCTTTCCTCATAGGGGAGTTGTTCCATTCCCTTTTATCATTTTGGTTGCCCTTCTCTGTACCTTCTCCATCTCAATTATATATTTTTTGAGATGCGGCGACCAGAATTGTACACAGTATTCAAAGTGTGGTCTCACCATGGAGCGATACAGAGTCATAATGACATTTTCCGTTTTATTCACCATTCCCTTTCTAATAATTGCCAACATTCTGTTTGCTTTTTTGACTGCCGCAGCACACTGAACCAATGATTTCATGGGTTATTTTTCCCTATATGCATCACCTTGCACTTGTCCACATTAAATTTCATCTGCCATTTTGATGCCCAATTTTCCAGCCTCACAAGGTCTTCCTGCAATTTCTCACAATCTGCTTGTGATTTACATTCTAGATACTGAGTCATGGAAAAGACAATGCAACCAGTCTGCGATACAACAAAATTTAAAGCAGGCAGGTAGATGAAGAGGATGTAGAGATGGTTGAGAAAGGTATTAAGTGCTCAAGACAGAAGAGACAACTTAAGGAAAACACATCCAACAATTCAAAAAAGGTTTGGCCATTCAATAGACAAATTTAAGCTTGTAGGAGACACTGAGATGAGACGATGTATCCACCTTTGTTCATGTCAGGAAAGTAAACAAGAAAAGTTGCCACCTTGTGACGGCGGAGCAACAAGTTCTGGGACGCAAAAACAAAGCTGAGAAAGGGAATTTTGTTTTTCAGACCAGTGCGAGGTCAAGGGGGCAAGGTCAAGGGGGCATTCTCGTGTGTTGTACGAATGCTGATAAATGCAAATGTGCACAGCATGGGAGTTCTTACCTACATATATTAAAAGGCATGGGCAAAGAACTGCGTAGATGACTCTATGAGTTGAACAATCCGATGAAAAGTGAAGGGAATAGGAGATACCAGTGAGGGGACTGATGAAATTACAGGTACAAAGGAAATAAACACAAGCTTTACAGTGGCCACAGGGATTGTGGCCAGTGTGTGATGTTAAAACAGTCTGAGGTGAGGTGTATTCAGAAGAAATTAATAAATCACGGAGATTGCAACTCTACTGGAAAGCAAACCAGAGCAGTTTGTCAAACAGGGGGTAAGGGGAAAGATTTTGCCAATATCTACGATTGACAGAGCAAATGTTACGACTGGCAGGGGTGTAAGGCAATACACATGTAAAGATTTCTTCAGAAGGAGCAGATGGCTTGGTAAAGAATAGTTCACGATTTATGTGTAGAGCATGTTTCAAGGCTCTTTTGACAATTTTGGAGGGGTAGCCACATTGCAAAAAATTATGGTACATAGTAGAGGTTTATTTTAGAAATTCAGCTTTTGTACTGATTAGGCGGTGTAACCGAAAAAACTGTCCGGTGGGAATGTTGTTGCATAGATTATGTGAGTGACAACTTGAATAGTTCAACAAGATGTTTCTATCCGTAGGTTTGTGAAAAATCTTAATGGAAAAAGAAGTATGATGTTTATAAACAGCCATGTCTAAGAAGGAAATCTGAGAATGATGAATAAAAAAAAGAAAATTGCAGATGGACATTGCATGCATTTAGCCAGATTATGAATATAAAAACTGAATTTCAGAGCCTAACCAGATGACAAAAACATCATCTATGTAACAAAGCCAGGTCAGGCAGAGGGGCCAAAAGTGAGAAATATATGTAAATGGCCTCAAAATGAGATACATAAAGACATGCGATATCTGGTGCCATTGTGGCATCTATTGCAGTGCCTTCCGCATTCAACACTACGACCATTACAGCTTTTGTTAAACTCCTTGTTCAACTCGCTTAATCAACAGTTTGAAATGATTTGATCACATCACCCCAATTTTGATTAAGTTACATTGGCTCTCGATTGGTGAAAGAATTAAATATAAAACTACTATGACAATTTTCAAACTGGTTTCTGATCAATCCTGTCCATGGGCTAATGCTATTTTAAAATTTTACCAACCCTCAAAAGATTTGCATTCCTCTCAGTGGGGCCTAATAGATGTTCTATACCCCAGAGTCGCACATTTACATATTACTCAGGAACACTCCTTTTCAATTGCTGGTCCAGTCTTCTGGAATTCTTTACCAATGAAACTACGTCGGTGTGACTCAGTCAAAAGTTTGAGAGAGCTTTTAAATACCTTTCTGTTTAAGTCAGCCTATTTTTTTGTTTTATTATTTTAATTTGCTTTATAACACATTTTATTTTAATTCATTGTTATTTTGTACTTTGCATATTTTATGTCACATTATTTTAGTTTATTTGTATGTTTTATTTTAATTTATATGTATGTTCCCTTGTACATCGCCTGCTCACCAGATAGGCAATACTCTAGTTCTGTATGGGCTTTCAGTATCAGTAAAGTCCTGTAACTTCACAGTCCTTCAAAAGAGTACTGCATCTTTCAGCAAATGAATCTGTATAAAATAACATCACATGTGTGGGATGTAAGCATGAGCACATGAGATCTGACTCAGATTTAGGCATAGGCAATGTGGGCAACTGCCTATGCCTAAGTTTACATAGGCACTAGAATGCAGCTCTTGCTGCCATGTCTTTATCCGGGACTACTGTCACTGCTTTCCCACTTGCCCTGTAGAGCAGCCCAGCCCTGGAGCAACAACAACTCCATTGAGAAACTTCAGCACAGGCCCTGCAGTGCCCTGCCATATAATCCCGCACAGGCTTCTTGTTACCATGTAAATGGGCAGGGCACCACAGGCCTGTCTGCACATGAGGGGTTGCAGGCCCGTGCTGACGTTTCTTGGATTTGCTGTTGCGGGCATATGTAACGCTATTTTGGGGGTGGGGGAGAAAGATCTCCTCACACCTCCGATGACTTATTGAGAGGACCCAGGGAAAGTACTGCCTCTTCCTTATTGCCTATGGGCGCCCTGTTTTTAAATTCAGCACTGTGCGTGATGTCATAAGAACATAAGAACATAAGAAAATGCCATACTGGGTCAGACCAAGGGTCCATCAAGCCCAGCATCCTGTTTCCAACAGTGGCCAATCCAGGCCATAAGAACCTGGCAAGTACCCAAAAACTAAGTCTATTCCATGTTACCATTGCTAATGTCAGTGGCTATTCTCTAAGTGAACTTAATAGCAGGTAATGGACTTCTCCTCCAAGAACTTATCCAATCCTTTTTTAAACACAGCTATACTAACTGCACTAACCACATCCTCTGGTAACAAATTCCAGAGTTTAATTGTGCGTTGAGTAAAGAAGAACTTTCTCCGATCAGTGAATAAGATGGAATAAAACTGTGAATGAAAATACAAGTAGGCTGAGAATATGATTATTATATAGGCTAATGTAAATGTTAATATAGGTCAAACACCACAATCCTTATTAGGAAAAGTTGATGCTTGTCATTTTTAAACATCTTTTGCCAGATAAACTTTTAACATTTAAAAATAAGGGAAGTCTGTGAACATTTTTAAGGGGCGTTATCTGATAGAATAAAAAGAAGAGGGCTTGTTGCAACTAGTTTTACAATTTTTTCCTCAAGCAAAAAAGGTTTAACATGTCAAAATCACTCCCATATGAAGTAATGGGAGCAGCATGACAGTGACAGTGTTCCAGCCCAGATTTATGTCTACCTCGAATAGAAGTAAATAAATTTACATCTGAAGGCTTCCAGATTCAAATATTTCTATGAATAGGTGTTTGTAAGTATATATGGGCTCAGAAAGGAGGGCAACGGCAAGTCTATGACATGATACTTATTCCTGCATGTTCAGAACCCCTTCTTGTAAATCATGTTGGAATTTTTTTTTTATTGAAAAATAGTACCTTCCTATTTTTAAGGCAGTTGCTATTTAGCATTTTCCCAATAGGGCTTGCCCTAGAGGCATAAAATATTTGAGCAAATAAATACCAATGAGCATAAGTTAAAAAAAAAAAAAAAAAAGGAAGGACTTCCCTACACCTAAACAACAATATATTCTTTATTATTTTAGTGCTAGGGCCCTGATTTACTAAGGCTATTTTTCACATTCTGTGTCTATGGTATAAATCTTAGGGGTGAATTTTAAAAGTGGTGCGCACGCTAAAAGGCCCTTATGCACGAGTATATGGGCCACGCATGAGCAACATGAACTTTAAAAGCTGCAAATTATGGGCTCGATGGACGTGCAGATTTTATAACATGCGCGGGTCACCACACGAATATGTTATAAAATGCGATATTCGCACATACATATGCGCCGGATTTTAACAGCCACGTGTGCCTGTGTGGGCGGCCTGCGATTCGCGTGGGGCTGGGGAGGTGGGATTTTATTAAGTATGCTGGGAGACGCAATCGGGTCTAGACCAGTTCCATCCCAGACCACTCCAATTAAGGAGCGGACTGGGAGGAAACTTCCCTAACCCTACCCTTCCTACCTTTTCCCCTCTCCACTCCGACCCCTAACCTAAACCTAACTATCCCCTATTTTTTAGTTTCCATACTTACTGCTCCTCTGGAGCAGAAATATCTTCCGTGCGCTGGCTGGCTGCCGGCATGTGCTTCCCCGGGACGTCTAATGGCACTGTCTCAGCCTGCCCCCTGCCCCACCCCTCCCAGATCATAACCCTGGCCGCCCCTTTATTTAGGCCCGGCATTTCACGTGTATGGGCGGTTATGTTCATGGCCAGGCCCTTTAGAAAATGTGCACCAGCCATGCACATAACCCCCGAAATTTACGCGGCAGGGCTTTTAAAATCCAGGCTTATGCGTGTTATATGCATGTGCAAGAGTTTTAAAAAAAAAGCATTTTTTAAAACTCTTTAAAATTGAGTTGGTGCATGTCAGGGGTGTTCTGGAGTGGAGCCAAAATTTCCACACATAAATTTGCAAGCTGTTAGCCACGCATGTTTACTTCTGCTCTTAATGAGGTGTAAGTCAACCTATATCTCTGTTTAGGCCTGTAACGACTGGGTGAGGGGTCTGGGTCAACTGGAGGGAATGCAGGCTGAAGAACCAGAGGGGTTTAGATGGCATCAAGCCAGACTGGGCAAGCAGGTGGACTATGGTAAAACTGGGAATGTCCTTCATGCAAGCATGTTTTATAATCCATTTCCCTGCGCCTATTAAAGCCAACAAAGTCCTAAGGAAAATATGCAAAATATGTTTACTCTAGTAACCTCTTAAAATTAGGAGCACACATACGCGCGATAGGAGTATTTTAATCATACACATGCAACTGCATGCATCATTTAAAATTCCAGCATATAAGCACTATCGTGCCCATACACATGTATATGGAAGCTCACATAATCGTTTTAAAGTTACTTTCTCTGTAAATTAGGATCAGAATAGGAGAAAAGTTGTCATGAATCTAGCACTTATTGAAAACTGCTACCTGCTAACAGATACCTGCTTTGAACTGCATGCCCATTTCTAGATTTAGCATTAACTTTATATTCCTATCAAAGAAACTTGAAGAATGTTGTTCCTTACAGTGTAAATAAAAGCAAGACCTTATTCTACAGAAAACAGTTCTGAGCCTTGCCTTCTCTGCCACTTAAGTGCATAACCTACCGAGAAACCGGAGGTGACAGAACATAAAAAGGTTGCACACTGAAACAAACGTGTCTGCTACACCTGCTTGCCCTGCTAAATCTTACAGGAAAAATATATCACACCAGATAACATTAAGTCTCAAAAGATGATAAATTGTCATAGGAGTTCCTTAACACAATGTTACGCTACAATAAAACAAAATTCCCCCCAAATACACTTTCCTTATGTTGGTTGCAACCCTTTTGCTGATTGAAGCAGACAGGAATCATTCCAAAGAAGAAATTCTGACATACATTACAGTTGCAAAATCTATTGCATTTGACACATGCATAATGCTGTCAGAGTCAGTACCTTGATTACATTAGCAAAGCAAGTCTGAAGGACAGCAATTTGTTCTGGAAATACTTACTTTTGATGAGGTCACCATTAGTGCAATGTCCCCAGATGGACTGGTCGTGCATACTTTGGTTTCCGGAAGACTGCATGGTCTCTATCTCCTCTAGAGATATGTTTTCTTTGTCACATTTTTCTAAAGCAAAAAAAAAAAAGAAGCTTTGTTTTATTTTCATGCAGAGGCTCTACAGACTGCCAAAGAAAGATAGAAAATCTTCAGTATTTACCGAACCTAAGTAGGCAAAATTTATTATTCTTAGGAATAAAGATGCATTTAGATCAAAAAAGACAGAACTGAGACAAGTCTTGAAGTTTTGTTATGGTGTACTAGTAGAAATACCCCTTCTTTGCATGAATGAAAGTTCTTCAGAAAAGGAATTGCATAATTTGTATAAAAATACAATATTCTCCATTTTTCCCACTTGGTGAGATTATATACAGAGAATGTGAATACTCAACTATAAAAGAGTTGTGCGAGTTATGGTTTTGAATTTTTCTTTAACTGAGAAGTGGTATTATTCATTTGCTATTTGAAATGAATGGTACAACAGTACTCAAAAAAATTTCAACTTGGATATAAGGATGTTGTGTATGTGTGTGTGTGTGTCTGTGTGTGTGTGTGTGTGTGCACTTCTGCATGTCTCTGCTGAGAGATGGAGAGAAAGGGTCAGTTGAAAGTAAGTGCTAGTCCAAGCCTGTGTTAATATTAGCAATTCCACCTCTCAGCCAATCAGTGTGAGTGGCCAACCAGTGCTCATGCTGATTGGCCAGTGAAACTTTATGACACCATAAACTCAAGCATAACATCAGTCAAGGAATCCAGCTAGGCCAACTGCGGTACCAGTCTTTTTTTTTTTTATATTATGGTATAAGCAGACATTTTTAAAATTGTTTTTAACTACATTCCTCTGGTATTAATAAGGGTATATTTATTCTAAAAAATTGTATAACTCTTTGAAAAAATGGCACTGTGTTTTAGGAAGATTATCAATACAGGCAGTTGAAAAAATGTAGAACAGATGCATGAAATTTGCAGAAGCTATATTTAGGCCCACCTTATGTAGAACATTAGAAAACAAACATGCAGAAACAGCAGAAGGCTTAGGTAATATATTTAATATATATTATTTTCTCCTATATTAATAGTGCAAATTAGGACTCAAAAACTGCTAAAAAATGTGCTGAAAATAAATTGGAACAACCAAAATTAAATCATACAAACTTGCAATCTGGAGAAGTATGCTAATTATAAGAAATGATAGCATGTCCTTAAAAAGCTCATTTTGCTCTATTCAACATTATATGTTATTTAACACATCTTTTAGAAATTCTTACATTTTTTCAACCATTCCTACCAAGAACACAATATAGGCAAGGCTCTTTAGCTTGGTTCCAAAAAAGGGGGAAAAAAAAACCAAACCCTCTCAGAAGGATTAGTGTTTAAGACATACACTTTCTATTATTATATATAAATGAGCTTTCAAATTAAAGATCTGGAAAACAAAGAAAACAGTTTTCCCTCACTAACAGGAAAGAGATTTTTTTTTTAATACAGCATAAACTGCCTTTTATTCAAACAGGAAACACTGCAGCTTATCACTTCAGCAATATTTGGGTATCTGTTTCTGGATCCAGGACCCATTCTGGATGCCTGATATCATTTAGAATGGAGAAATAAATAATAGCATAATCAGAATTACCCAATGCTGGTTACTGTAGGTAAGTGAGGCACTAAGAAATTAAGTAACTTGCTACAGAGTCAGCAACAGACTAGAATTTTAACACTCAAATCCCAGGAGCTGTTCTGAGTCTTGATAACCATCTTCTAGCCCTAGGATAGCTAAAATATGTCTCCAAGGCTCACAAACAGATTTAGTTTTTATGGTAATCAAAATATGCAAATTAATTTCTTTTAGGACAAATATATCTCACAAATATGTATTCAAACTATACTGAAAACCAGACTTGTTTGGGGGTTTTGAGTTTATTTATTACAATATTTATTATCCACATTACAGTGCTAAGCGGAGTTGACCATCTCTACTCAGCATTAGCCCATATCTTCTCTGTTTTCTTATTTTCCCACAAATAACTAATTCTCAGGAATAAAAGATGTAGCATGTACATTCTGAGTAAGAGCACAATGAATTTAAGTTGGCTGTCAAAACGTAAATGTGTCCTACACCATCTCATGGACACATTAACATCTCATAAATCACATTACGTGTATTGCACATAAAGTTTAATGTGGGCAAATTGTTTCTTAAATATTTGCATTTTTACAAGCCTCTCCTAAAAAAGTAAACAGTAATACCCCAAAAGCTAAGTGTTCAATGAATGAGATGCCTCTGAAAGAATGTACAGTAACTAGATGAAACGCGCAGATCCTCTACAGTCAAAGATCTCCCTTGAAACAGCATTCTCTCCCTCCTGCCTCCTTTTCTCCCTTCCCTCTTTGCATCACAACTTTTACTCCTCCTCCCTCACTCCAGACCCATTTCCTCCTTTTATTTCTCCATCTTATACCTCTTTCCTTTCTCTTTCACCCTTTCAAATAGGGCAACCAGTTTCCTCTGCTGCTTCAGTCTTGAGCTATCGATCCATGCCACATTTGTAATACAATTCAAGTGTAGCGCCTCCCTCAGATTATACAAATGAACTGCTGCCAAGGGAGAGGGTATGCGGAAACAGAAGAAAACTTCACTTGCCTCAGTAATGGAAGGGAACTGAATGGGGGTTATGGATAACCAAACAGCAAAAGGGATAGCTGGGAACCATGTTCAAATTTTACATCAGCTCCCACATCCAATAGACACTTAACACACTCTTTTCCACAACGAGGATTATTCCAGAATAAGCAATACACACAGAGCAAAAGTCTTATGACTTATTTATACTGCATAACTAAAACTAGGAATTGAGTAGACTGAATCAAGGGTAGCAATAAAACATGAAACAGCATTAAGACACAGTAGCATAAAATGATTTCACTGCAGATGGTAGTCTCTGACAGAACTTAACACTAAAAACTATAGGGAGAACAGTTAACTAATTCTCAGATCATACACACACACACACACACACACACACACACACATATAGATAGATATAGATAGATATAGATATAGATAGATATAAAACCCCATATGTAACCCCATATATAAAACATTGGGTCCCCAGAAAGTTAGCATACCGTACTGTCCTTGGCCACTATATGTGCCAATAATATTTGGTCCCTTTCTGTACCATAACAAAAGGAAATGGTACGCAATCCAGGGAGTGCTGTGGACTGGTATGATATTTATCTTTGGTAGGATTGGTAGAAAGGCAGACAAATTCAGTTTCTCCCTGCAGTCTCCTGATCACCCAGACTTGCCTCTAACAGGCTCAGAAAGTCAGCAATGCTGTTGCACTATAATCACCGAGGAGTCTAATTTTTTTTCTTTTATGTGTTTCTTCATACTGGGGTTGACTGACACTGCCTCTTCTAAAATATCACTTACAAAATCTTGTTTCACTTATCTCAATTCCTCCCGGCCGGGGAATCCAACAACCGATCTCCTGGTTTCCGATGTACTTTGGTGTCTCCCTATCTAGGCACACTACTCTCGGGTTCCAAGCTGCATTCTTTTCAGTCAAGGGAAAAGCTCTGGTCTCTCTCCTTCCTCTACTCAGCTGTGATCCTTTCCCCCCAAAAAATACTCAGGCAGTAAAACAAACCCTGGTTTCATTCCCGATAGGTGCAACAGTCTCTCTTTTTCCTTCCTGGTTGCTGGGCCAGCTCTCACAGGCCTGGATTTATCAAAATACACTAAATATCAGGGGAGAGAGAGAGAGAGTGAGAGCCACTAGCCATAATGCCCTCACCCTAGATAGATATTTATATCTCTATGGGAGACTCACCTAGAAACTCGAGGTGAGGTTTAGGTATTCGTGTAGGGGTTAGGGGTCACTTTGACATTCAAAGTGAGATGTACAAACAGAACTGTGCTCTATTGTGAAGATTTGATGACCCTCGGAGTGAGGAAACTCACTCCAAGATGAGATTTGTGCAATGTTCTCTCAACCTAGGTTGATGTCACCCAGGTAGAGTCCATCAAGCTAGGTTGAGACAACATTGCACAAATCTCATCTTGGAGTGAGTTTCCTCACTCCGAGGGTCATCACATCTTCACAAGAGAGCACTGTTCTGTTTGTACATCTCACTTTGAATGTCAAAGTGGCCCCTAACCCCTACACTAATACCTAAACCTCACCTCGAGTTATTAGGTGGGCCTCCCATAAGAGATACACATACCTATCTAGGGTGAGGGCATCATGGTTAGTTTTCTCTCTCATAGCCTGGCTGGTGCTCCAGGAGCCTCAAAAGTACTAAAACAGGCATTGGAGAGCACATCACAAAATGCAATCAGGCTATCGCACGGCATAATGCTACTCAAAAAGGTGTAGCTAACTCCTCTTTTTCAGATTTGCATTGCATCATACGATATGGTGCTATCGCATGCAAAAATGCCTTAATGCATTTTGATAAATGACCCTATCAGGCTCACTAGGGCAGAAGAGGGCATTAAAATTACAGTCTACAGGTTAAAACCGGCCTGTTTCTCCTGTCCTTCTAGCCCACCTACCTCCCATGCATTCCCTATATGATCCATTCCGCTGTCATTCTCCAGCAGCCTGCCCAAACACCCCAACATTATCAGCGATGGCTCGTAATGATGAGCTGATATGTGTGAGGTAGGCCATTGTTGATTATGTCAGTCTATGCATCAGGCAGGCTGCTGGAGGACGCAGACAGTGTGTTTGATTCCTGGATGACATGCTCCTGTTGCTGCGGAGGAGGAGCAATTCCACAGCTCCCAGCAGCAAGGGCAGAACTGTTGCTTTTGTCTCCCCAGGTTAGGCCTCCTGTACGGTCATCAAAAGGAACTCAGGGCTGCTGCAAGAAGAGAAGCAAAAAAACAGCAAGCCCAGCCTTCACACACCAAGGGCCCATCTGCAAATAAACCTTTCTCCAACAGACTACTGGCTCCAACTTCTCAATGAAAGGTAAAATGTATAAAGTACAATTAATGCTATCTGACAGTCTGGTTGACACATACAGGAAAACAAGGCAGTGCATCAAATTACTTTGGTAGTGTACACTACTATGTGCAATGTCATTATAGACTGAAGGCTTCTGAACACTGTGAGGTCTGATTCATATATCTGCTGTGGTTGATGCATACCATGAAAACATTCAGAAATATACTGAGGAGGTAGGGGATTGTAAAATAGAGCTGACATGTGTCATGTCATTGGGAAAGGTCTGAGGGGAAGGGAAAAATGAATATAGAGTAAAATTATCTTGGAAAGTCTCATTAAACCCCTTTATGACTCTGACAAAAGTGAGTGTGAGAGAGGTTTATGGGTGAGAGAGAGGGAGAGAGCGTATGTGAGAGAATGTACAAGAGAGAAAGGTAGAGAACTGTGTGAGAGAGGGAAGGACATGTGTGAGAGGGAGACAGCATGTTTAAGAGGGAGACAACATGCATCTGTGAGACAAAGAGTGAAAGAGCCATGTGAGTGAGAATATGTGAAAGAGATAGAGAGAGGAAAAGAGCAAGCTTTAAGGGGTCCAAAGCTCAAGGAGTTCTAAGGGGACCCCTTGGCCAGTAATATGGCTTCAGGTAAAAAAAAAAAAAAAAAAAAGTTTTCCCCTCCTGCACTAGGGTCAGATGGTCTCCACTCTCTGTAAGTTGTCAGGTTAATCATGTTGGTTCTGCAGCCGAGGCATAAACTTCATGCAGAAACAAGTATATCCTGTGTCTAAATAACAAACTGATTCTTTGGTACCTCTCTTCTTGCAGCTCAGGGAAACTAATGGTTTTGGCAGTGGTTAAAGTCCCTTTGGAAACTCTGAAACATAGTTTTTATCAGTTCAGTCTTAAACATTTTCCCATTGTAGGATGCCAACACAATGTAAGCTCAGAGGGATATGGACCCAAATCATAGAACCCTGGCACATCTCTCCCCATTCAAATGGGGGCATGACCTCACACACCTGTAAATAGAGACATGAGGTTAATTAAACCAACCTAATATGGTTTAAATCCCAGCTAATAAGAAGAACTGTTACATATATAATGAGTAGATTATGTAAAGCCCAGAGTCCTTTTTATAGCAATCACCATATCTTGGGAATCTACTTGCAGTAGGGCATCATGAGTTGTTCATTTTCTTCCCAATATTTATTAGTACTACGTACTAAGTTATCAACATTAGCACCTTCACTGGGCGCATTAAGGGCACCTCATCATGTATACGACTCTCCACCCATTTCCTTTTCAAATTGGGCATCCTTCTGTGGAATTTTCTTAGGTCAAGTCTCCATTTGACCTGTTCTGGTCTATGTTTAGTTGCGTGTTGTCTGCTGGAATATAATACGGGTAATGCCTTGATTGCTGACATATTAGGTAAGCTCAAAATGAGTAATTAAGAGATTAACTTTAAGAGATTGCTATAAGAATAAATAAAGCTTAAAGTTCTACAGTAAGCTGAAATGTTCTGAAAAAGGTGACCAACCACATCAAAGGAGAATGCTAGAGCTTATACAGATACTTTTGCAAGAGTTTATAGAAGAAGCTGCTCTTGTGCATGATTTAGATATAACTATTAAAATAAGGTCAGAAGTTTAATATAATGAGAGTCTGACTGAATGTCATTGGAATAAGTGGCCTCTACTCAGAGAGCTAAAATAGATTATTGCTCCTATCTAGTAAGCGAACTGATATTTTTAAATATAGAAGATAACCTAGATCAAAGGGCCAGATGTTCAAACAAGTATGTACGTCTATGATGGCATAAGAGTATTTGGAGCAAACAACCTTTTACTGTGAGATCTGTGACCCTTGTTTAGTGTCACAGATGGGTTTATAAGTCTGTGGTTAAATGAAATGTGCCCATTGTACCTGGGATGTACATGATTGTCAATGTTTTCCCATATATGCAATGAATTGTAAAAGCATATTAAAAAAAAGACCTGTGAAATTCTAGCATCAGGCAGAATTATATTAGGTCTCCCCCCTGCATATTCTTGTATTCAGGACAAATAATTATAAGATAAGCTTTACTGTACTGAGCTTTTCTTTTTAAGGGGAAAACTGCTCAGGCCTTAATAATTTATTCTACCATTTTCTCCATCTCCTAGTCCTACCAGTCGGTTGGGTGTTGATAATACTGGGGGTATTATTAGTTCAATCATATGAATTTCATGGATGAGACATACAGGCAGCCAGGGTGATATAAAAAGTGGTAGTGTAATTGGTACAAGAGGGGAGTTATCAACATCCTTTCCTGCCCAAGGGTGGGGCACATCAGATCACATCACACATGGAGGGGCTTGCATGAACAGCCACACCAGCTCAACTGAATCTGCATTCTTCCTCCTTGGAATGTCTTTTGAATGCTCCACTTCTGACTGAGAATGTTCAGAGATGGCATATCTTTCGAATAGCATGTTCCAACCCTCATGCTTACAGGTAGGACACCAGTTTGGTTCCGTGGCTTGGGCCTGGGCATGAGGCTATCCCATCATATTTTATTACTGGCATTTTGGTTTCCCACATCTTTGGCCACTGCCTGGTAAGCGACATTCAATTGCTTCTTTAGATTTTCAATATACTTCAAGTGGTTTCCTGCAGTTTCCATCTGGATTCACTCCAAAGCATGTGTCTACTGGCAGCCAAGCCTGCCTTCCAAACATGAAGTAATATGGTGAGTATATGTTAGCTCATTCTTTATACAATTATATGTATAAACCAGTTAGTTCACATGCTGCCTCTATTGTTTCTGATTGAGGTCTAGAATTTCCAGCATGTTCAACAAGGTTCAATTAAATCTCTTAGACTGAGACTCTCCTTCAGGATGATATGGTGTGGTATATAACTTTTTGATATCACAGACTTGGAACAGCTCCTTAATTAGGTGGCTCTGAAAATTATATCCTTGATCAGTATGGATAGGATTTGGGAATCCATAAATGGACAAAGTAGCTCTCCAACACTATCTTTTCCATAGTAGATGCATGTTGGTCTTTGATGGGGAATGCCTAACGTACCTAGTAATGAGATCTGTGACTACCAATATATTACCAATATTGTGGCTGTCATTTTTTGAATACAGAAACTCAATACAGACCAAATCAAGAGGGCTTATACTGATTTATTTATTTTATTTATTTAAAAACTTTTCTATACCGACATTCATATAATATATCACATCGGTTTACAAGAAACTCGGGTAACTTAACATGGAAAAAGAGGTAAAGTTACAATGAACAGGGGGAAAAAACTTGTGAGTAGGAGGAGTCAGATTAAATTGAGATTAAAGTAGTAAACAGGTAAGTGGTGACTAGCTAGGACATAATTAGACTAACTGGAGAGGCAAAAGGAAGTCCACTGATAGTCCAATGGTTTGTGTACAATTGTGAGGGTAAAAATGGTACCTAAGTAAGCAAAGGGAGAAGGGGAGTAACTAGGAAGTGGCGGTGGAGGACTAGTAATAGCAATAGGGGAATCGTAATGAAGGGTGTGGCTATGTGATGGCTTGTTTAAACAGCCAAGTCTTTAGGTTTTTGTTTTTTTTGTTTTATAAAGGTTTGGGTGCAGTGTTCCAGGCATAGATCTGGAGGCATGGAGTTCCATAATGTAGGTCTTGCTAAGGAAAAGGCCCGTTCTTTGGAAGAAGTAAGGTGGAACAGCTTGGGAGATGGTGTGTGGAAGGATCCTTTGTATGTGGATCTGACGGGTCTGTTAGATGTATGGTATTGTAAGGAATCATTTAGCCAATGAGTGCGTTGGTTGTAAAGTGACTTGTGGATGATAGTAAGGCTCTTGTGGATTATCCTAAAGCGGATAGGGAGCCAGTGGAGATCTTTGAGGATAGGGGTAATGTGCTCTTTTTTGCGGGTATTAGTAAGGATTCTGGCCATGGTGTTCTGGAGCAATTGGAGAGGTTTAATGGTAGTCATAGGGAGGCCTAGGAGCAGAGAGTTGCAATAGTCGATTTTTGAGAATAGTGTGGCTTGGAAGACTGTGCGAAAATCGTTGAAGTGGAGGAGAGATTTTAATTTTTTTTTAGAACTTGGAGTTTAAAGAAGCCATCTTTTATGGTGGTGTTAATGAATTTTTTTAGGTTCAACTGGTTGTCCAGAATGACCCCTAGGTCTTTTACTTGGCGGGTGGATGATGCGGCTGGGTCGGGAGGGGAGGGATTGTTTTGGTCAGGGGAGATGAGTAGTTCCATTTTCGCTGGGTTGAGGGCAAGATTGAGGCTGGTAAGGAGAAGATTAATCGAGTTAAGACAGTTGTCCCAGGTCTTGATTGATTTGGCGATAGATTTGGTTATGGGAATGAGGATTTGGACATCGTCCACATAGATAAAGTGGGTAAGGCCTAGGTTAGATAGGAGTTGGCAAAGGGGGAGGAGGTAAATGTTGAAAAGAGTTGGGGAGAGGGATGAACCTTGAGGGACTCTCTGAGTTAGGTTTATGGGGGGTGGAGTCCTTATTACCAATTCTTACCTTTATAGTGTCTATCATTAAGGAAGGATTGAAACCAGTGGTGGACAGTTCCTGAGATACCAATTTCTGTGAGATGATTTAGGAGTATGTTGTGGTTGAGAGTGTTGAATGCTGATGAGATGTCTAATAATGCGAGGATGAATGATTGGCCCTTATCTAATCCTTTGATGAGGGTGTAGAGAGGGATATTAGGAGTGTTTCTGTGTTAAAGAATTTACGGAAGCCAAACTGGGAGGGGTAAAGGACATTTTGTTTTCCTAAAAGCTCGGTTAGTTGGATGTTTACTACCCTTTCCAAGAGTTTTGCTATAAATGGGAGGTTTGAAATCGGGCAAAAGTTAGTGAGGTCTCCAGGGTCCAGGTTGGGTTTCTTCAATAGTGGTTTGAGGATCACTTGTTTCAGGGTTTTAGGGATATGTCCGAGGGAGAGAGAGCATTTAATGATTTCGGCTAGGGGTTTAGCAATTAAATTGGTATGAGTCAATAGTAATTTTGTGGGGATTGGGTCGGAAGGGTGTGAGAAAGGTTTCATTTTATTTAGGGGGCTTTCGATTTCGAGGGAGGATGTGGACTCGGAGGAGTTAAAGGAGGCTCCAGATATATTGGGATTGGTGTTAGGGGGTGGGGAGGAAGAAGTGAACCGTAGCAGGAGCTTGGAGATTTTGTCCTGGAAGAAGACTGCAAGTTCATCACATTTGCATTTTGCTTCGTTTTCTGAGATGGAGGGAGGTGATGTTTTGATGAGGTCAGAAACATACGAGAAGAGGGCCTTGGCGTCATATTGAAAGTTATGGATTTTGAGGGTTACTGATGACATTAGTTAAGGGTGAGGCTCTAGTGGGCATAATCTTCTACATGATACACTTCCCACATGTCTTTACATAGGCATCTATATCTGCAGATAACCTGGGCCATTAAAATCTGGCTTTTACCAGCTCAGCAGTATGTTCAATCCCCAAGTGTCCTATGTCATCATATAAGCTCTTCAAGACCCATCCATGGAATGTTTGTGGTAGTACTAGTTGTCTTTTTCCACTGGAGTCTGGATCCAGCATAATCTACTGTAGCAAATCATCCTTTGTCACCAACTGTTCCCATTCTAAGTAAAAGGGCGCATCAGGTTGCTTCAACATCATTAAAATAGTGGGAGTATGATATTACTTTGACTTCCAGACTGCAGACAGGCTGGGGTCATTTCTCTGGGCCTGCTGTAGATCAGATTTCCTTAAGGAGGGCAAACCTTTTCCCTTCAAACTAGCAAATTTTGTATAAGCCACTATAGAGGAGTGGCAGACACTCCCAAACAGGCCACAGCTTCCATCTTATCTGTAGTGTGGCACAAGGCCTTAACTCTGTGCTCTGGCTCTTGTACCCATGGATCAGAAGTTTCTTCACTATAGGTCCTATGCAATAAAGGATCAGCATTAATGTTAATTTTTCCAGGGTGGTATTTCAGGCTGAAGTCATATGTGGTTGATGCTACAAGCAATCTCTGTTCATTGCATTGAGTTTAGTGGTAGTTAATTCATATGTCAAATGGATTATTGTCTGTGCATACTGAACTTGTCACCATAGAGTAGTCATGGAACTTGTCTATCACTGTGCACTTCAATGCTAAAACTTCTACTTTGTGAGCTGGTTACTTTTCAGGCTCAAACAACTTTTGTCTAGCAAAAGCAAAGGGTTGAATACCATTAGGATGTTCTTGGTGCAAGAATGAGCCCAACCTATCCAGACTAGCATCATGTGCAATCAGATGTCAAAGAAGGCCAACATGACAATATGTGAAGAATAATATATCTTTTTAAAAACTTCTTCACATTCATTTGTCTATCTAGTGCCAAAGAGTTCAGGTGGCTTGAAATACTTGACTCCAGATGTACAGGTCTTTTCTCCATTTCTCACAGGTGGGTAGCCCATAGTGAGGATTGTCAACAGTCATACAATCGCAGAGTAGTTTTGAATACACTTTCTGTAGCAGCCACAGAATCCCCAAAATGATCTCAGAACTTCAGATCAGTAGGTCTTTTCTAAGTAACGGTCAGTAGCAATGCCTTTCTCTGACATAATATGCCCCATACACTTCAACTGAGGTAGACAGAACTGGCATTTATCCAGGAACAGCTTGAGTCTTTGGGTTTTCAACGTATCTAGAGTGTTAATCAACCTTGTCTAATGTTCCTCTAATGTCTTTCCAAAAACAAATTAAGTAATCCAGGTACACCAATAAATCCAAGAGGTCTGTGTCTCCTATAGTCTTTTCCACGACCCTCTGGAAAGTACTCAGAACTCATGTTATCCCTTGGGGCACATGTTTGAACTGCTAGAATCCCAGTGGGCAGATGAAGGCTGTTTTTTTCCCTTGTCACTTTCTTTCAGGGTATCTGGTAATACCCACTTCTCAGATCCAGTATGGAGAGCCATTTGTTCCTGGTCAAGCAATACACTGCATCATCTATCCTGGATAACATGCACTGGTCTGGAATAGCTCTCTTATTTAAAGTCCTATGGTTTATAAACATCCAAACAGACCCAATATTCTTCCTAACCATCACTATGGGTATGGCAATGGGCTCCTAAATAATTCCTAGATCCAGCAGTTCTTGTAGGTTCTTTATGACATACTCTCTGTCTCCTAGGGCCAGTAGTCATAATATTTCACATAAAGGATGGGGCTCATGAAAGGGATTAGGGTGCTCTACCCCTTTTGGCCAACCTCACATCACACTCATGGGTTGAAAGCACCTTAGCATGATAGTTGATGTATTAAGCTCTTTTTTCATTAGGGGGAAATGGTGAGTCTCCAGAATTGAACGGTAATTGGTATAACAAGTGCCTTCTGTATGGGACATCCTTAGGTAATTATGTCCACTTTATATACTTGTGCAATCTCAGAGTGCTTGGCAAGGTGATCTCCTTCTTATATTCAATCCGTACCCAGACTTGCAACTGGTTGCTGCTCAGGACATAGGCTGATGGAATGCCTCGCTGCACCAGCAATCCCCCAGGCAGATGATTATTTGGCTATGCCTCCAACACTACAGGTTTATTTATTTACAGCAATTTCTAATCCTCCCAATTACCAGGCATCTGTTCTGGGTGGCTTACATGTTTACATACACATTAAAAGACAAACAGCACATTAAAACTAATAAAACCATAGGAAATCAACCCAAAGCTTCAAGGAATAAGTAAGCCTTCCCTTGCTTTTGAAAAATCTTATAGTCCTGTAAATGCCGAATCTCCACTGGGAGTTCATTCCATAAGGATAGAGTCACACAAGAGAATGCCCTATTCCTAGTTTCCTATAATATAATTCTGGTGACTCCCGAAAGTAGGTAACAACTGAGCCCCCTCAGAACACAACTGAGGTGGAAGATACCAGGTTACTTATGCCTTCAAATACTCTTGTCCTTCCCCATAGATTGCACAACAAGCCAAAGATAGTACTTTAAATTTAATTATTTGGCCAACTGGATGCCAATGCAAGGACTTCAATACTGGGGTGATATGATCCCTGAGAGGGCAAGAGGGCAGCTGCATTTAGGACTAATGGTAATGCCCTCAGCTAGCATTTAGGCACACCAGCATATAAGGCATTGCAATAGTACAAAGTAGAGCAAATAAACTCTTGAATCATAGCCCTAAAGTTGCCCCTATCTAAAATAAACTTCAAATGTCTCAATTTGCAGTTTAAAAATCCAGCCCGTAACACCACCCGTAACTGATCCCGAAAAGTAACATCAGAATCCATACATACTCCAAGTTTCCTAAACACAAGCTTAATCGGAACTGTCAATGCCTCCAGTAATGGGTTGAAAACCTTTTCCTCAAACTTTTCGAAATATGAAGAATCTCTGTCTTTGTCAGATTCATTAATAAATTATTTGAATACATCCATCCCTTCGCTCTATTTAATACACTCTGAACAGACTTAAAAGTATTCTCTGCTGTCTCCCACACAGGGAACATGTTGCGATCCCGGGACGGCCCCGGGATCGCCGCTCACCTCGCCGCAGCCCCGTTCCGGTTCCCCACGTCCCGGGGCTGCAGGGACCCCGACTGCAGCGTCCCCAGCACGTGGTCAGCTCTCCCGGTCCTGCAGGGCCCTCGGGCACCGCGTCTCGGCCTCTGCCTCGCTGCTGACGTTCCCCGCGGTTGGCTCCGCCCCCCTAGGCCCGCGCGCGCGTCTCTGCCCTGCTCTTAAAGGGCCCAGCGCGGGAAAACCTGAATCAGCCCTGGATGACGTCAGACGCTGCAACCATTCCCTGCCTTGCAACGAGGTTCCCAGGCTTGCTCCTGTCTCCAGTTGCTGCGTTCGTGCTGTCTCGTCTTCCACTTGGTTCCTGACTCGGATTGGCATACGTTTCTTCTTGGCTTCTGACCCCGGACTGGTAATTGGATTTCCTCTGGCTTCTGACCTCGGACCGGCTTCCGTTGACCCCCTGGCTTCCGACCCCGGACCGGCTTACGTGGATTCTCTGGCTTCTGACCTCGGACTGGCTGACGGTGATCCATCGGTTCCTGACTCCGGACTGGCGAGCAAAGACCCTTCGGCACTCAACCTTGGACTGCAGCGGACCAGGCCCCCGTGGGCCCTCCTAAGTCCCAGCGGCCGGGTCCCTACGGGCTCCTCCTGGGGGGACTCCGGCTTCCAGGGTGAATCTCCTAAGTCCCAGCGGCCGAACTCCTACGAGCTCCTCTCGGGGGAGGATCGGCTTCCAGGGCGAAGGTTCTCTCAGCACAGTGCCAGCGCCTTCATCACCGCCTTCCTCGTCAGAGCTCTTGGTCGCATAGGGCTCCCAGAATTCCACCTTCGGCCTGCCACTAGTCTGTCAGCTCCGCCTCCCGGTCGGGGTCGCTGCTACAAACATCTACAGCAGCTCCTCTTCTGGCTCCGATCGGCCCAAGGGTCCACGAATCCAACAGAACACTAGCTGGAAATCATCTGTATAACTCATAAAACGTTACAGGAGACAAAAAGGGAGCATGTACAGATTAAAAAGTACTGGTTATTTCCTCATCTCTGGGGTAAGCTCAAGATGGATGTTGACAGGTAGGGTGGCTTCAATTTCTCAGGATGGCTTCAATTTCTCAGGCTATGTGGAGGCATATTACATGGGTCCCAAATCTTCATCACTTTTCTGAAATTGTGATAACCTGCTCAGCTATATGTGGACAGAGGATGGATAGTCAACATGCTGGCATAATTTTGCCCTACTATCTCTTGGTATTTTTTGGCCAACCGCCCAAACAAGCTTGTACTGGTCCCAATGACAGAAGTGTTGTCCCTTCCTCTTGTCTCAGGACATACTGGAGCCATCACTGGTATCATCTCTTGAATTCCCATCTTCTTGAAGAATTCCACATCAACTACTATATACCCTTGAAATGGGTAGCAAGACTAGCTTAGGTCCCAAATGGCTAAGCCTTTGACTGGGTGTAGAGGCAGATGCCTTAAATGAACCTCATCCCAGTATTAAAAAATAATGGTAATCTGAGATCCACTATCCAAAAAGGCCTTCACTGGATATCCTTCTACCTTCAGAACACCACTGGAATGGGCCCAATCAGTTCCTCCAGAATGACTGAAGCAACAGCATGGGTTGTCTCAGATCTTGCACTGGAGCAGTTTAACTTACAGGATCTCAAGTGCACCTTCACAAGGTCCCTCAGTATTTCCCTGTGGCAAGACAGGCTTAGTCCACTTTGGTACCTTGCTCTGGTGAACCCCTTGGTGTAGGGCAAGAACATATATATAGTAACATAGTAATGACAGCAGAAAAGGACCAAATGGTCCATTCAGTTTGCCCAGCAAATTTCTCATGGTAGAATCTGCCATGCCTAGCAGATTACCTCTCTGTTTCTCTTAAGTGTAGCAACTGCTGTTCCATGCAGTTATATCCAGGCCTTTTGATAACTAATAAAAAATTTAGTGCTAGCAACATTTTTACTGAGTGATGAGCCTTCTTGAAAATTCAGTCAGTGTTGGTTGCTTTGCTTATACACTCAGTAAGTGTCCTTCTCCCCCATAACAGTAACAAAACATAAGTCTATTCACCTTGGAATAGTATGGGGTCCCTCCACATAACTCACTGGGGTTCTCTCATGCTCTGAGGGGGTCAGGTAAACCAGTCTGGAGGCAGTTCTACTCCCTTTCTTAACAATAGAGCTTGCTTCAAAGATGCAGTCTCCTGGTACAAGCTTTCAACCACTGCTTGCAGGCCTCCATTTGGACTTGCTGTCATCACCATAAACTTGTCCACAGGCTCCTTCACTGGTGTGGGAGAAAGAGTATATTCTGCCTTCAGGAAGGCCATCTCCTTTGCAGCTGAACCCAGTCAGCTACTTCATTTACCTAAGCCAACGTTTGGGCTGAGGGGTCAGGATTTTTCACGGTGATGACTTGAGGTCTCCTGTTCACTCTCATTCTGGATCTCTCTCGACAACTGCAGGAAACTCAGGGGAGTAGTCCTTATCTCTCATAACCTCAGATGCATGATCACCCTATCAGCATGTAGGACCCCTCTCACACCAACTGCTCCAGCATGAATAAGTCTATCTGGGATGAAGCAATTCCTTCTTTCCGGACAACTTTCCTGAAAAGGGTCTCCAGCTACCTCAGTAAATCCAAAAGTTTTCCCCCCTCTCCTTCTGGAAGGTATTCTGGTACCAGAAATAAAGTCAGGTCTACTCTCTGTGTTGCCAAAGGGGCTCTCCTGGACTTCTAAGTACTCCGTTGCTGTGTCTTGAAGGTTCTCAGCTTTTAGAGCCCCCAAAATTTCTAAGGTGGGACCCTTTCAGGCTCTCACTTTTATATTGCCTCTTTTCCAAATCAGAGCAGTCCCACCCTTGCACCATCTGGATTGCCTGTTCTATCTAGTTGTCATAATCATCTTCTTGGCCTGGCACTGGAACTGTCTCAGAGAAAGTCCTCAGATGCTTGTAAGCATTTCTCACTGTATGGAGCTCCAAGGTTGTCTCCATCACCTTCCCCACTGCAAATATAATGGAAACAATGTCAGAAGGAGCAATATCAACAGGGAATAGCATTGGCTCTCTCTTTCAATGTTTTTCCTTTATCTTCAAAAACTTGGAATGCTCCTCCTGTAGAATACTACACTTTGGAGAGATTTCAGGGGTACTACCCTGTTTTGTCAGTACCACAATCTTCCAGGGTGGGTCTGCAATGGAAGGAACTATCTTTTCTGGGAGTGACTCAAGATCTTTGGCATGTTATTTATTTATTTTATTTAACAGTTTTATATACCGACCTTCATAGTAAATAACCATATCGGATCGGTTTACAATAAACAAGAATATAACTGGGGTAGCAATTCAAGTAAACGAAAGGTAAACAATAGGTAGGAATGAGTCAAAGTTACAATCAACAGGGTAAGAGAACTTGGAAGCTTGCAGGAAGCTGGAAGGAAGACGAGGCAGGAAATAAATAAATACAAAGTGATACCATAGTGCGTACGGGTTAAAGCTTAATGGTGCTTTAATCTGGAAGAGTCAGAGTCCATTTGTGAGAATAAACACCGTGACGGGTAAGCGTGAAGGACAACTAGTGATTGTCTGGTGGGTCGGCGAAGGCTTGGTGAAAGAGCCAGGTTTTAAGTCGTTTTCTAAAAGTTAACAGGCAAGGCTCTACTCTGAGGCTTGATGGGATGCTATTCCAAATAGATGGGCCAGCTATTGAAAAAGCTCTGTCCTTTGTCATCGAGAGGCGTGAGGCTTTAGTAGGAGGGAATTTCAGAGTGCCTTTGAGAGTATCTCTGGTTGGTCTGTTAGAGGAGTAGAGTTTGAATGGAATTTCCAGGTCGAGTTGGAGATGATGATGGATAGCTTTATGAATTACTGTGATTGATTTGTATAGAATTCTGAAATTAACTGGTAACCAGTGTAGGTTCCTGAGGATGTTCACACATGCAAAGATAAGTTAAGACTTCCTGTGTGGAATCACAACCCAGCACAGTATTTTCACACTCCTCAGCTCTATATTCTCTTTAATTACAATTTGAATCTCCTGGATGCTGGGTCTCTGAGGAAATGCTTTGCTCAAGAAAGGACATAGTTGGGCTTACTTCTCATATCTGCATCAAAACTATACACCATGTTTGCAAAAATGAGAAATGTTCTTTTTCTTGTGCCCACACAGGCAAAATACACTCTTTAGAGCATAAGACCACCCGCAATCTTCCCCATATGGGCCCCAATTTCTGTATAGCACCCCATCAGGAAATACAGATGAACTGCCACAAAAGGAGGTGTATGCCACACCAGAAGAAAGAATCCCACTCAAACTAGTGAGCAAAAGGAACTGAACGGAGGTTGTGGGTTACCAAATAGCAATGGGGATAGATAGGTCCCATACCCAACCATTTCCCCCCCTCCTCACCCATACTAAATGGACACTTAACACACTCTTTTCCACAACTGGTATGATACCATGAACAAGCAACACACACAGAGCAAAGGTTTTATGACTTTTACTGATACTGAGTAATTAAAACTAAGAGTTGAGTAGAAGGAAAAAAAGGTGGTAATAATGCATGAAATAGTAGTAAGAAGCAGTAGCATAAAATGTATACTCAGATTTCACTGCAGATGGTAGTCTCTGACAGCTATAAATCACTAAACCATAGGGAGAATAGTTAACTGATTCTTAAGATAGATAGGTAACACTGAGTGCCCAAGTTAGAGCACACTACTGCCCTCAGTCACTGTTTGTGCCAATCACAGTAGGGCCCTTGTGGTATTATACAAAAGAAGTTAGCAAGTAATCCAGGGAATGATGTGGGATGGTATGACAGGAAGGCAGCTTAACTCCAGCTTCTCCCTGCAGTCCTCTGATCACCCAGACTTGTTTATAATAGACTGGGTTCTATATTCATAGAGAATTCTAATTTGTTTTCCTCTGTGCTCGTTCACATTAAGGTTGACTATCACAATCTCTCTTCTCTCACAATATCTCTAAAAGTCTTGTTTCACTTATCTCAATTCCCTCCCGGCTGGGGAGTCCAGCAACTTAACTCCTGGCTGTCTCCAGGTCTAGTCACACTTCTTTCTGCCTCCTGCTTTTTGGTTCCATATTGCTTTCTTTTCAATCCAGGGAAAAACTCTGGTCTTTCTCCTTCCTCTGTTTGGCTCTGAGCCACTCCCCCCCAAAAAATCTGACGAATAACAAAAAAGTGTGCCTTATTATTCTTCTCTGGTTTCACTCCCAATAGGTGCAAATGTCTCTTTTTCCTTCCTGGTTGCTGGCAAGCTCTCATAGGCTCACTAGGGTCAAGTGGTCTCATCTTTCTCTTTAAGTTGTCAGGTTAGCTATGCAGCTACCAGTTTTTCAGCAGAGGCATAAACTTCATGCAAAAAAACCCAGTAAATCTTGTGTCTAAAATACCATTTCTTTGGCATTTCTCTTCTTGCAACTGAAGGGAAACTAAAACTAGTAGGCTTGGCAGTGGTTCCAGTCCTTTTCAAAAGTCTGAGACATTGAACTGATAAAACTATCAAACTTTTTTCCAGAGCAGGATGCCAGCACAATGTAAGCTTAGGAGGTAGGGACCCACATATGAAACCCTGCCACACAAGCAATCAATAGAATGGCTGACTACATGTCAACCAATGAGGAAGTGTTTGGTATACTCCAGGAAAATAAATGAAGTCCAATGTAGGCAATTCCAATATATCAAAAAAGATGTTTAGAATATTCTGATGTATTTAATCATTTTGTAAAGAGATTTAAATTTTACATTTTCTATACTTGTGTAGAGTCCTACTGGATCACTACTAGGACTCTTCCATCAGCATAGGTAGAGGGAGGCATACCATCTGTTTTTCTAGCTTGCCATGTGGGCTGCTGTAATAGTTGCCACCAACCTTTATTATTAATCTTATTTTCTGCTTTTCAACACTTCAAAGTGGATTACATTCAGGTACTGTAGGTATTTCCTGATCCCCAGAGGGTTTACAATGTCTGTTTTGTAGCTGAGGCAATGGAGCTGAATGGGATTTTAACCCTGGTTTCCCTGGTTCATAGCCTGCTGCTTTAACTACTAGACTACTTCTAGTGGAGACCCCCTAGTGAGTGTGTACATGCATTCTTAGTTTGGTTTTGGAAGAAGCAGCAGTGTTTCATTTTAGCTCGTTTTTCCTTTGGATTGTTATTTTGGTACAGAAAAAATTCTAGACCATACTCAATGTGATCTAGATGAAGGAGAAGAATTAAGAAATTGTGTATCCTGTTTCTTTCTAGAGAAGGAATTCATTTTCCATTTTGGATTGAACTGAATGAAGTTTTTAATCCACACTCCCTTCTATTTTGGATTAGGCTGACCGGGCTTGTACTATTGGACTATTCTGAGGTTCATTCACCATCCAGAGGAATGAAAGGAAGACTGCATATCCATTCAGTGTCTGGGAAGAGAGTAGAAGTGAGGAGTAAAGGAGAAGAATAGCACCCCACTGGTGTACATCCACTACATATATCTATTGGATACCTGAGAAAGAAGTTAGAGAAGATAACCTACAATTATAACAAGGGGTAAAAAAGTCAAAGGTGTTGCGGTTCTGGCCGCGAGCGCCGTGACCAGACCCTTACCTCCGTGTTCCTGGACCTGTTCCCGCTTTCATTGGCCTAGTTCCTGGCCTGTTCGGTGGCGTCCCTGCGAGGGCGGCGCTGCCGGGAAGCCTTCCGTGGACGCTCTGTCACTAGGTACGTGCGCGCGCCACTTGGGCACTTTTCTAGGCCATTTCCCGCCACTGGTGACTCTGCCCAATGCCTGACGTCAGACGCCGCGGCCTTGATAAGCCGGCCGCAGCCACCCAGTCTTTGCCTTGCAACGGGCTTACCTACCAGATCCCTGTTACGCTGTGCCCCGGAGCGACCTGCCTTGCTATTCGTTCCGTTCCTGCTTACCTGCTACAGTACCTGCCTGGTTCCAGTACCCGAGTCTAGCTACAGTTCCTGCCTGGTTCCAGAACCCGTACCTAGTTATAGTACTGACCTACTGTCCTAGTCTGGTTCCAGTTCCCAGTCCTGATCCATTACCGCCTAAGTCCCAGCGGCCGGGCCCCTACGGGCTCCTCCCTGGGGGGCTTCGGCTTCCAAGGGTGAAGTTTCCTATGTCCCAGCGGTTGGGCTCCTACGGGCTCCTCCCGGGGGAGTACCGGCTTCCAGGGTGAAGAGCACCATTCGTCCAGCCTGAACATCTGCCTCCCAGCCTGCCAGTTACTAGAGACATTGACCAACTTTTCCCAGTCTCCTGCAGGTCGGCCCAAGGGTCCACTAAACTGAGACTCTCACAACAAAAGGAGCATGAGAGATGAATATCAAGACATCTTATCAAAGATAAAATAAATTGGGAATGAATATTTATTTTATTTATATACTGTCATTCAGTTTCGCCATCATAAAGGTTTACAAGTTTCAATGTAATAGAGTATGTTAATGAGTTAGCATAGACATTATGATCAAAGTTACAGTTATAGCAATATTAAGGTTAGTTATACATTTTCAAGGTTAGTTATACATTTTCATATGGTTGTGAGAGGCGGTAAAGAGGAAGTTCACATGGTTCATATGGATGGGAGAGATAAGTAAATAGGTTCACATGCGGTGAGAGAGATGGACATAGAGAGGGGTGGTATCGTGGTATATAGTGGGGGGAGGGGGGTGTATGGTAGTCAGTGGGTGCTTTGGTAAACTTTAGTGAACAGCCAGGTTTTCAGGTCCTTCTTGAAGGTTTTTAAGTTAGGTTGTGTTCTTAGTTCAGTTGGGAGGGTGTTCCAAAGTTTGGGGCTTCCAATGGATGGGGCTCTTTCATGAGTTGAGGTTAGTTGTGTGGATCGGATGGGTGGAATTTTCAGGAGGCCCTTGTTGTTTCAGTGGAGGTTTCGTTGCGGTGTATGGGGATTTAATACAGCATTCCAGTAGCGTAGAGATCCCTTAGGAGGAAGCTTCAAAACTGCTCTTACGTTGAGGGAGAAACTGACTGGGAATGTACACTAAGAGGCTGCAGAGTCACAGACTTATCAGATGTGTTATGTACTGTGTGAATACAAGGACTTGTAAACAGTACTATTTTCTATTTGGCAATAACCTAGCAGTAATGTTGGAACCTTATCCTTGAATCTGGCATGATTTTTACTACTTGCTATAGAGACTGTTAAAGAACACTTGGGAACTAGGAGAGTGTACTCCTCCCTCCCCTACTTCCCCACCATGAGGAATCCTGAAGAATTTGGGGCTAGTGGGAAATGGAAGCGAAGTTAGCAATTCCTAGGGATTAGGTTATGTGCCTATTGTCTCTTGAGGTGGACCTCAGTCCAGGAGTTACAATTGTATCTTATTAAAAAAAAAAAAAATGGCCGTAATCTATACATTTCTGAAATCCCCTATAATTTTATGCAAATATTAAATGGAAGAGCATTTTTTAGACAGAAACAGAAAGCATCACATTCATTCAGATCAAAGATGCTTTTTTAATTAATTTACACTTGTAATTAGTTGCTACTGTAGGTCTACTAAAGTTGTTACCCTCAAATACAAAGCTAAAATGTTCACATAAAAACTGAGACAGTACAATGTATAAAAGCATACTGTGCTCCTGCAGATGTATACCTCATGCACAACTGTTTATTTAGTGTAACTCTCAGTGTGATTCAGGAAGTCTGCCAATATCAGTTTTGTATTTGTGATTCACACAGGACTAAGGGCCTGCAAGATTGCAGTGCCTTCTAAAAAGAATTGAATTCCATCCAAAGGAGACTTTCAGGCCTAAGATTACTTCGGCAATTAAATGCAAACATATTAACATGGGACAAGATTGAAAAATTGGATGTTTAGTCAGACACAGTCCTTGGTAGCAGCTATAACTACTGTACATTTTTACTCCATGTTCCCTTCCTTAAGGCTTCTTGCCAACAGATTTTCTTTATTTACTAAAGAACTTATAACCTGCTCAAAGGTCAATTATTGGCAGTTAATTATAATTGTTATAATAGAGGATTTTTTCTTTTGAAGCTAATTATCATTCAACCAACTACTCACCAACCAAAAAAAAATGAGAAATTCTCACTAGGAAAACCCCAAAAATCCTGAAATGATTTAGTGGGCTACTCTACTAGTTTTCTTTGTTACCAAGTCTGATCTAAGTAAAGTTGTAAGATTTTATTTTCAGAATTTAAACTCTCTCTTTCTTGGTCAAGCCATAAACATTTTCCCAAATTTGTCTAGAGTAACTAAAGAGAAGAGGATAGGATTTCTTGTTTTTAGGCAAAATGACAAATTTTGTGGGTGTTTCTTTTGATTTAAGATATCTCTGTAAATGTGTCATTCAATATAATAATGATTGTTATATTTTCTTCTCTCCTTAACAACTGAAATCATTTTTAGATTCCAAAAGATTATGGGCAACTTCTTCCCAAGTAGGACTAGTGATTAGGATTTATTAATTGTAGATTTTCTTTGACTGTTTCCTTTAGATATCCTTGAATTGTTTTTGCTCCTCCTCTTAATTTTGTTGACCTAGAAATGGTAGTTTGTGCTTTTATTATTTCTGTATTTTTTTTTGTTTCTTATGAGATTTTTTATATTCTAATTGTTAAGCCAATTTTCCACTATATTTCTGGGGTCCATCCATTTTCATACCCCTCAAAGAACCACAAGATCAGCAAGTAATGGGACATTACCTATCCCATCCCCTAAATCAGCACATCTAAACACTGTTCGAGAAAGAGCTATATCTATTGCTGGGCCACAATTATGGAACTCCTTACCGCAAAACTTAAGACTTGAACCAAATACTAGAACATTTAAGAAAGGAGTTAAAACTTGGCTCTTTCAGCAATTTTCTTAATTCTATAGTTCAAGTTCCATGATTTGGTAACTAAGGGGGTCATTTTCCAAGGAGTTACTGCAGGAGATAATTCCACAAATCACGAGAGAGAGAGAGAGAGAGAGAGAGAGAGAGAGAGAGAGAGAGAGAGAGAGAGAGAGAGAGAGAGAGAGAGAGAGAGAGAGAGAGAGAGAGAGAGAGAGAGCGAGCGAGCGAGAGAGAGCGCGAGCACCTTGCTCTAGTGTCTCTTCCCTAGACAGGTATTTGTATCCCTATGGGAGGCCCACCTAGTAACTCGAGGTGGGGATTAGGTATTAGTGTAGGGGGTTGGGGCCACTTTCACATTCAACGTGAGACGTACGAACAGAACAGTGGTCTCTTGTGAAGATTTGATGGCCTTCAGAGTAAGGAAACTCAGTCCAAGATGAGATTTGGGCAATGTTCTCTCAAACTAGCTAAGCTAGTTTGAGAGAACATTGACTGAGTTTCCTTACTCTGAAGGCCATCAAATCTTCACAAGAGACCACTGTTCTGTTCGTACGTCTCACGTTGAATGTGAAAGTGGCCCCAACCCCCTACACTAATACCCAATCCCCACCTCGAGTTACTAGGTGGGCCTCCCATAGGGATACAAATACCTGTCTAGGGAAGAGACACTAGAGCAAGGTTCTCTCTCTCTCTCTCTCTCTCTCTCTCTCTCCCCCCGTGCACTGCGATGATTCTTTGGTTGTTTTATCGCGCACCGCGAAGATGTTTTCGCAATTCGCGAATACATTAGCGCAAATCGCGAAAACATCGCGGCACGTGAAGTTTCTCCGCTGCACGAAAAAAGCCTCATTTGCATGGGAAACGCCCCTTAATGCATTACCAATGCGATATTGGTAAATGAGGCCCTAAATTTTTCTTATTGTATTTTAGATGTTTTATTAAGAATTTTATGTATTTTATGGTTTTATGTTTATAATTCTGTAATTCAAATCTATTTTAATTGTGTATTTGACATTTTATTGTCAACTGATGTGATGTTTCCTATGAATGTCAGTATATAAAAACAAGCAAATAAATAAATAAGTAAATATCCAGTTAACTGGAAAAGTATATTCATAGAAACATAGAAATGACGGCAGAAGAAGACCAAATGGCCCATCCAGTCTGCCCAGCAAGCCTCACACATTTTTTCTCTCATTCTTATCTGTTTCTCTTAGCTCCTTGTTCTATTCCCCTTCCACCCCCACCATTAATGTAGAGAGCAGTGATGGAGCTGCATCCAAGTGAAATATCTAGCTTGATTAGTTAGGGGTAGTAGGGGCAGTAACCGCCGCGATAAGCAAGCTACACCCATGCTTATTTGTTTTACCCATACTATGTTGTACAGCCCTTGTTGGTTTTTTTTCTTCTCCCCTGCCGTTGAAGCAGAGAGCCATGCTGGATATGCATTGAAAGTGAAGTATCAGGCACATTTGGTTTGGGGTAGTAACCGCCGTAACAAGCCAGCTACTCCTCGCTTTGTGATTGCGAATCCTTTTTTTCTTCACCCCTGTCGTTGAAGCTATGCAGGATATGCGTGAAGCATCAGTTTTTTGTTTTTGTGTTTTGTTTTTTTTTTTTTTCCCCCTGCCGTTGAAGCAGAGAGCTATGCTGGATATGCATGGAAAGTGAAGTATCAGGCACATTTGGTTTGGGGTAGTAACCGCCGTAACAAGCCAGCTACTCCCCGCTTTTTGAGTGCGAACCCTTTTTCTTCTCCCTTGCCGTTGTAGCAGAGAGCTCTGCTGGATGTGTGAAGTATCAGTTATTCTTCTCCCCTGTCATTGAAGCAGAGAGCTATGCTGTATATGCATTGAAAGTGAAGTATCAGTCTTTCTCCCATGCCGATGAAGCAGAGAACCATGCTGGATATGCATGGAAAGTGAAGTATCAGGCACATTTGGTTTGGGGTAGTAACCGCCGTAACAAGCCAGCTACTCCCCGCTTTTTGAGTGCGAACCCTTTTTCTTCTCCCTTGCCGTTGTAGCAGAGAGCTCTGCTGGATGTGTGAAGTATCAGTTATTCTTCTCCCCTGTCATTGAAGCAGAGAGCTATGCTGTATATGCATTGAAAGTGAAGTATCAGGCGTATTTGGTTTGGGGTAGTAACCGCCGTAACAAGCCAGCTACTCCCCTCTTTGTGAGTGCAAATCCTTTTTTCCATTACCTCTTGCTGTTGAAGCTTTGAGCGATGTAGGAGTCACAGTAAGCATGTGTATGTTTATTTAATAAGGGTATTGTGTCAATAGCCATCATTCTGGCGAGTCACCCACTCTTCATTGGCGGCCTCTTGACTTTATGGATCCACAGTGTTTATCCCACGCCCCTTTGAAGTCCTTCACAGTTCTGGTCTTCACCACTTCCTCCGGAAGGGCATTCCAGGCATCCACCACCCTCTCCGTGAAGAAATACTTCCTGACATTGGTTCTGAATCTTCCTCCCTGGAGCCTCAAATTGTGACCCCTGGTTCTGCTGATTATTTTCCTACGGAAGAGGTTTGTCGTTGTTTTTGGATCATTAAAACCTTTCAAGTATCTGAAAGTCTGTATCATATCACCTCTGCTCCTCCTTTCCTCCAGGGTATACATATTTAGATTCTTCAATCTCTCCTCGTACGTCATCCGATGAAGATCCTCCACCTTCCTGGTCGCCCTTCTCTGTACCGCTTCCATCTTGTCTTTGTCTTTTTGTAGATACGGTCTCCAGAACTGAACACAGTACTCCAGGTGAGGCCTCACCAAGGACCTGTACAAGGGAATAATCACTTCCCTTTTCTTACTCGATATTCCTCTCTCTATGCAGCCCAGCATTCTTCTGGCTTTTGCTATCGCCTTGTCGCATTGTTTCGCTGTCTTCACATCATTAGACACTATCACCCCAAGGTCCCTCTCCTGCTCCGTGCACATCAGCCTTTCCCCCCCCATCAAGTACAGTTCATTCGGATTTCCACTCCCCATATGCATGACTTTGCACTTCTTGGCATTGAATCTCAGCTGCCATATCTTCGACCACTCTTCCAGTTTCCTTAGATCCCGTCTCATTCTCTCCACTCCTTCCGGCGTGTCCACTCTGTTGCAGATCTTAGTGTCATCCGCAAAAAGACAAACCTTACCTTCTATCCCGTCCGCAATGTCGCTCACAAAGATATTGAACAGGACCGGTCCCAACACCGATCCTTGCGGTACACCACTTAAAACCGCTCTCTCTTCAGAGAAGGCTCCATTTACCATCACACATTGTCTTCTGTCCGTCAACCAATTTGCAATCCAGGTCACCACCTCGGCACTCACTCCCAAGTTTCTCGTTTTATTCACCAGTCTCCTGTGCGGAACCGTATCAAAAGCTTTGCTGAAATCCAAGTAGATGACATCTAGTGCTCTTCCTTGATCCAATTCCTTGGTTACCCAGTCAAAAAAGTCAATCAAATTTGTCTGACAGGATCTTCCCCTGGTGAATCCATGCTGCCTCTGGTCCATCAATTCTCCAGACTGTAGATAGTTCACTATTCTCTCTTTCAGCAGTGACTCCATTACTTTTCCCACCACCGAAGTGAGGCTAACCGGTCTGTAGTTGCCTGCCTCTTCCCTGTTTCCACTCTTGTGAAGCGGGACCACCACCGCTTCAGTGGTGCAGTCTCACCGCTGAATATAACCAGCTATCTTAAAGTTATGTCTAACTGGCTAACTTTGAGACAACCCTAAGGCCTGACCAGAGTTAGCCGCATAAACTGAGCCACATAATATCGGAGATAGCTGCTTAGTTTATGCAGCTAACTCCACTCCTCCTCGGAATGCCTCTTGCCTGTCCATGGAATGCCCTCTTCTTACCCAGCTAGAATTTAGTCAGATAAAGGATGAATATAGCCAAGTAAGCCACTTAAACTGGTAACTATTACGTTATTCATCTAATATGAATATGGACTTCACTGAATGCAAAGTGGTTATCCTTTGCACATTGTTTAACATAATTAGTAAATAAAAAGTAAAAAAAAAATTCTTCCTGGTAAAACAGCACATTATATAATGAATTATAGTCAATTACCAACTTTAGTTTTTATTCGAGCCTAAATACCTCTGGTACATGATTTGCACAGTTTGCAACAATCTTAACATTCAAAGTCCTTACACAGTTTCTGCAATTTGTAAAAAAAAACAACCCAAAAACAAACACAAAACCCCTTTCCTTCATAAACTTTCTGGGGTAGATTTTAAAAGAAGCGCGATCAGCCTACTTTTGCTTGCGCATCAGACTCAAGCAAAAGTACGCTGGATTTTAGTAGATACGCACGGAGCCGCGCGTATCCACTAAAATCCTGGATCGGCGCGCGCAAGGCTATCGATTTTGTATAGCCTGCGCGCGCCGAGCCGCGCTGCCTCCCCCCGTTCCCTCCAAGGCCGCTCCGAAATCGGAGCGGCCTCGGAGGGAACTTTCCTTTGCCCTCCCCTCACCTTACCCTCCCTTCCCCTACCTAACCCACCCACCCGGCCCTGTCTACACCCCCCCCTTACCTTTGTCGGGGGATTTACGCCTCCCGGAACGCCGCGACGACCGGGCCCGCCCCCCGACACGCCCCCGACACGCCCCCCTCCGAGAACCCCGGGACTTACGCGAGTCCCGGGGCTCTGCGCGCGCCGGGAGGCCTATGTAAAATAGGCTTCCCGGCGCGCAGGGCCCTGCTCGCGTAAATCCGCCCGGTTTTGGGCGGATTTACGCGAGCAGGGCTCTGAAAATCCGCCCCAATATGTGGAGCCAGGATTGAGTAGTCAGGTTCATGTGTGTATGTGTGTGTGTATGTGGGGGGAATCTGGTGCTAATTTGGGCAATGGAAATGTATATAACCTATCCAGGGTGCTATACAACCAGAAAGTAAGTCTCAGATATCTGTGCAGACTGTATGGGTCAATTAGCCTTTATCTGCTATCTTTTACTATGCTGTGCTATACTCAATGGATCTGGCCTAGTGAACTGGACACTAAGAAGCCAGATTTCAAATCCAGATTCTGCTGTCACCTTTTTTGTGTACACCGGGATGGGGTGTGGGAGATCCTTGCCAGCACTTTGCCTTTTTTGAAGAGAAGGGAAGGAAGGATAGGAACTCTGGTAGGCTCTGACATTTAAAATCAAGAAAGAGGTGGATTGGGCTACAGGATCATTTTCAAAATATATGGTACAGTTGAGAGGGCAGGAGGGGAGGGTTGGGCCACAGGATCTTTTGAAAATATACAGTACAGTAAGAAGGGAGGAAGGGAAGGTAACCAAACAGATTTGGCCCTGCTATAGCAGCATCTAAATTTGGCCAGCCACTGTGCCTGAGGATGGCGCCCCGGCAGCCGGCCGGCGCACGCATGTTACGACTGCCAGAGGCAGGCATAACAATTGAAAACAAGGTGTGGGGGGGGATTTAGATAGGGCTGGGGGATGGGTTAGATAGGGGAAGGGAGGGGAAGGTGGTGGGGAGCGGAAGAAAAGTTCCCTCCGTGGCCGCTCCGATTTGGGAGCGGCCTTGGAGGGAACGGGGAAAGCCATCGAGGATCCCCTAGGGCTCGGCGCGCACAAGGTGCACCCCCATGCGCGCGCCAACCCCGGATTTTATAACATGAGCGCAGCAGCGCGCGCATGTTATAAAATCGGGTGTACATTTGTGCGCGCCGGGTAGCACGCACAAATGTACCCCCCACGCGCGCAGATTTTAAAATGTCTAGAACAATCTGTGTAAATGTCATTTGTAATCCAGACAAATCTGCTGACTTTTTAGGAGTCGAGTACTTTTCAAAGCCACTGTATCTTGTAAGAAGAAAAAAAAAGTAGAAACTGTTTTTACCACCTATTTGGAAATTTTGTTCTAGGTTCTGATCAATAATTCACTATCCTGCACCCTGCTGCATCAGGTCACTTGGGCCTAGATTCACTAAGACTGCCGGGCTCTTTGAATCGCACGGTACAGGTGGGCAGGGGGGGCGAAGAGGGGGGGTCTGCGAAAAGGGTTGTGCTATTGGGCGCGAAATTGGCAGCGAAAAGGGTTCTTACCTTTTCGCTGTCTATGATGTCTTTGTGGCATCCGCCCTGGTGCCGCCCCGACTCCTCCTGTTCCTGTCTTGACACCACCCCCATTTAGTGATCGCACGCAAAAAGTCCCTTTTCGCGTGCGATCGCTTTGGAAAATAACCCCCCTTAGGAAGCAGCTATGGGATCCTCTAGTTACCTGGCATACTTGGAAAGGGTTGAAATCTTGGGCCAGAGGATTTACAGAGAAGGGCGACAGCAGCTGTTTTAAAAGCTATAATACTCTGATGTACCTGCAGGGACCATTTCAACTTAGCCAAATTCTTCAACCAGCTAAGCTGAGCAGCTCCATTACTATCTATTTTTATTTTTCAAAGCTATTTTACATCTTGGGGCTTCAGCAAATGGCATCATAAAAGCCATGTAAATAAGTAATCAGATCTTGTTTTTTTATACAAACAAACAAACAAGACTTCCCTTTAAATCACTGTAAATATATATTAAAAAAAAAAACACAGAAATTTGTAATCACACAAATTGGCTAGAAAAATTACCTGACAAAATGACTATTATTCAAATAGAGTAAGAGACTTGTTTATTCAGCACAGTATCATCAAAAAATACTTTGAGGTGTTCTAAAGCATGAAACAAGCAGTTATGCTCAGATCTAGCCTTTTATTTGGAGTAACTACAATGAGTAATGACTGTGTTCAATGCTTCAGTGCCCATGTCTCCCAGTACATTTCTGACGTTCACACGCAAAAATAGAAGGTAAAACGGCCCTCAACGCAATCGTCAAATACAAGTACTGATTTCAGATGACGACTGTATAGCCCTCATTAGGCAATTATGGTAAGAAATTCAGCATACAGTAACCTTCTCAACAAACTGCCATTTTAACATATTCCGATTTCTAGGAGATAGACTATATCCCCTTACTGGTGTCTATAATGTGAGAAATTCTAAACAGGTGCATGGCTGTACAGAAAGTCAAAGCCAACATTTTACCTCACACCTGTCTTACTGTATTATAATAATGCCATGGTCTGAATGTCCCCAGATAGTCAGTCATTCACACGGCTCAGCAGCTTTGCAGAACTGAGGACAGAACGCCAGTCATCAAACCACAAGAAGCAGCCAGTCGATTTACTTGTGACTTTTAGGTCAATTCATTATCAACAACCAATGTGGCATGAATATAACACATTATTCAATAAAAACAGTTGAATGGAAACAAAAAACTTTTACACTTTGTTGGCTCATCTAAACAGTGGATAAGATTACTGTGACTTTTATACTAAGTTAGATGATACCGGCATTATCAAAGTAAGTAAATATATCAAAAAAATAAAAAGTATGTGTGCACTGCAAATATTTTAAAAAATGCCCTTCTTCAGAGCATAAAAAACATGCCATACTGGGTCAAACTAATGGTCCATTAAGCCAAGAACCTTGTCTGTCAGTAGCCAATCCAGGTCACTTTGATGTAGTACCAAACAGACCCTAATGGTTAGGCCCATCCTGGTAATAATAGTTTGCGTTTCCCAAACTTACCTGGCTAATAGTTATTAATGGATTGGTCCACTAGAAACTTGTCCAAAATCTTTTGTTTAATCCAGCTATACTGTGGTAAAGCAATACATCACATTAGCTTACAACATAAGAACATGCCATACTGGGCCAATCCAGATTACAGGTACCTGGCAAGTTCCCAAACACTAAGTAGATCCCATGCTACTGATGCCAGTAATAACAGTGGCTATTCCCTAAGTCTACTTGATTAAAAGCAGTGAACGGACCTCTCCTCCAAGAACTTATCCAAACCTATTTTAAACCCAGCTACACTACCTGCACTAACCACATCCTCTGGCAACAAATTCCAGAGCTTAACTGTGCATTGAGTGAAAAAGAATTTTCTCTGATTAGTTTTAAATTTGCTACTTGCTAACCTCATGGAGTACCCCCTAGCCCTTCTATTATCCGAAAGTAAATAACTGATTCACATTTACCCATTCTAGACCGCTCATGATTTTAAAGACCTCTATCATATTTTCCCCTCAGCCATCTCTTCTCCAAGCTGAACAGCCCTAACTTCTTTAGCCTATCACAGGGGAGCTGTTCCATCCCCTTTATCATTTTGGTTGCCCTTCTCTGTACCTTCTCCAGGCAACTACCGTATATCTTTGAGATGCAGTGACTAGAATTGTACACAGTACTCAAGGTGCTGAAAGTCTATTTTTCCTGATAACATATACTGTTATCAATCGGGTTTAAAGTGCAATAAGTATACCACAGATTCTTTTTACATATTGTTTAAAATGCAGAATCCTCCCTCTCCTCCTCTGTGGGCCAATCAACATGAACACTGCAACATCATACATATAATGTATCACTGATGTTGACTTGCAGAGAGGAGTGGGAAGGAATAGGACAAAAAAGGAGTGCAAGTTTTATAATTGTTTTGTATTTATTTTATTAAAATTGATTAAGTTAAAAAGGTATAATGTTCCCCATTTACCCTATGCACTAATACATTCCACTTTAAGCAGCATAATGCACTATACTGCAAACAAATGCACTTCTGGCATAAACTCATCTGTAGTAGAACAAGTAAGAAGAGTGTTACGCACCCCGCGCGCGGTCCTGCTCACTTTCATGGTTCCAGGGTCCCAGGATGACCTCCTTCGCTGTAGTTGCCAGTCCTGCCAGGCCCTGGCGTCGCCGGACCTTCTACTGTGCGCCAAGCCTCACCCCAAGGCTCGGTGTTTTCGGCCATGTTAGCCACGCCCATACGCACGCGCAGACTGCCCGGACTCATGTAGGACCTAGGGCGGGTCCTAGCTCCGTGGCGCATCCTGATTGATCCCTCGATATAACGAAGTTCCTGTCTCTGCTTCCTTGCCTTGGCAATCAGGTCGGTTTGTTCTGAGATTGCCTCTGCACTTGTACTTGTTCATGCTTGTTCCTAGTCTCGTTCCAGGATCCTCTGGTTCCAGTTCCATTCCTGACTTGTTCCTGCATCCTAGTTCCTGAGTCCGGCTTGTTCCTGTGTTAGTCTGTCTGTCTACCCATGTAGTACCCTCGAACTGTCTTACTGGTACTGACCTCAGCTTGCTCTTGACCTGCCTGCCTGCCTTAAAGACCACAGCCTGTTCCTGACCTGCCTGCTTGCTTACCGCCTGCCTCAAGACTCCAGCCTGCCATTGACCTCATCTGACCTTCGCATTCCTGACCATTCCTCGGACTGACCTCTGGACATTGACCTTTGCCTGCCTGACCTCGTCTCCAGATTCTGACTCTGTTCCTCACCATGTCATCAACTCTGTTCTGGTTCTCCCTGTTCTCCCTGTTCCAACCAGCAGCCTCCTTTGAACCCGATCGCACTCCCCCTGTCTCCATGGGCACGCTGGACATTCACTCTCTTAGGAGACCCTGTGAGGCCCACCTAAGTCCAAGCGGCCCAGGTCCCTACGGGCTCCTCCCGGGGGGACCTTGGGCTTCCTGTGGTGAAGCTCCTACTAGCCTCTGTCTCCTCCAGTGCTCCGCCCCCTGGGGGCAGTTACCTCCTGTTCCCTTTCAGGAGGCCTTCCACCTCTGCCCCTGGACAAGGATCCACCCCCGAGCACAACAAAGAGATGCACATAGCTGATAACAGCGTATGAAAGCAGAAATATGCATCAGCAAGGACAATTTTTGACTGTCAAAATCTGAGTTTGTACATTCCTAATAAATTATGCTGTAGATGTAAGTGAATGAAAATGTACAAGAAGAAACTACCAATTTATTGTTATGGCTCAATTTTTTTTTAATATCTCACAAAACAGAGGCAGTTAGGAACAAAGTGTCCCGATAATCATTTATTCGCAACCTGTTTTACAACTTCCAATTTTTTATTTATAGTGACCCAACCTTGTACTATCAATTTACATACACTTTATTAATGCATTCTTAAAACACTAACCAACATTTAGAAATGTAATTCCCAATAACCCCATTCATACAAAACCCTCATCCACGCCTCATACATACATTACCCACCATATTACCATCCCCACATTTAAAACATATAGTAAAAAATTCCTGATCTCAAATTGCCAGATATTGTATATCTCTTAAACTTATATTTTATATCATTCAAACATATGTAACTTTTCCTTCACTTTGCATATAATTTTGTTTCTTTTTTACACACGATTTTATCCTTAAACATAGATACATTTTCTTTCACTTTACATATGATATTATTTCCTCCTTTTATCCTCAAATATGGGTAAATTTTCTTTCACTTTACATACGATCTTATTTACTCCTTTCGCTTTACATACGATCTTATTTCCTCCCGATCTTATTTCCTCCACCTCGTTTCGCCTTGTCCCACAAGGCTTCTTCAGGGAGATTCAATAAACCAACCCTTTTTTTCACAAATCACCCCCGTATTCTGTTCTTAATATCCTTAATTCTTAAACATGGTCCAGGTCACAAAATTCCACTATTAAGAAGGCCCGTGCGTAGTGTGAGGGGCTTGGTACAAGTAGAGATAGTCCCTGGAAGAGGGGTTCCATGAATGGAAGACACCCAGATGGGGGGTCTTTGAGGTTGAACCACAATTTGCAGTTGTTGGACTAAGTCCATAAGGATAAGGTATTGAAGTCTCCCTCGGGAAGAAGTATGGTCACTGGAACGGTACATGGGGAGGCTGAAGTGGTGTTATCTAGGGTTAGTTCCCCTACAAACCCTAGGCTGGGCGTTTCCCGGCCGCTCATCACACTGAGCAAGGAAGTGGCCCTTTCCACCACAATTCAGGCACAGACCTTGGGACTGGCGTCTTCTTCTCTCCTCCTGAGAGATCAGACCTCGGCCCAGCTGCATGGGTTCTGCGTCTTGATTTCCGGGAGAGGACAAAGAAGAGGGTACTGGTCGGGAAAATGGGGTTCCAGAGTTCCCGAACCTCCGAGCAGGTCTCCCCTCTCGGAAGTGGCGTTGGATACTGCGGTCCACGCGACCCGCCAGGTCGATGAGGCTGTTCAGGTCGTTTGGGATGTCCCTGCCCGCCAGCTCATCTTGGAGTCTTGGGGAGAGACCCTCCAGGAATATGTCGTGAAGGCTGTCATTCCCCCAGTTCAGCTCAGCTGCAAGCATCTGAAATTCTGTGGCATACTCGAATAGGGGCCAGTTGCCCTGATGTAGCTGAAGTAACTCTGAGGCGGCGGTGGGCCTGCAGGAGGGCCCATCGAAAACCTACCGGAAGGCTGCAACGAATTGCTCCAGGTTAGCTAGGCGGGGGTCCTGATGCTCCCATAGGGAGGAGGCCCATTCCAGAGGTTTCCTGTCCAACAAAGTAATAATGTAGTTGGTTTTAACCCGATCCGTGGGAAACTGAGCTGGCAGTAGATTGAACCAAATGAAACACTGATTAAGAAATCCTCGGCATAACTTGGGGTCCCCAGAGTACCGTGTGGGCGCCGGTAGTTGTGTGGGCGTTGACGGTCTGATGTCGGCCACAGCTACGGGGACCAGGGGGCTGAGTGCGGCGGCTCCATCAATCCGATTAGCTAATCTCTGCATGGTCATCATCAGGGAGTCAATGCATATTTGTTATTGTTGCAAGTGCTGTGCAATACCGGGAATGGCTTTCATGCCCGTGGCTTCCGCCAGGTCCATGGCCTTGCAAACTGTTATGGGGAATGGACCCCTGGGCCGGCTGAGACTGATGGGGTTGCACTGTGGGGGCCCATAGTGGGCGTCGCAGCTGAGAGGTGGCGCTGAAGAGGTGTTCCAAAGAAGGCTTCACCACTGGAAACCCGAGGTCCCCCCAGGAGGAGCCTGAAGGGACCCAGGCCTCTTGGACTTAGGTGTGGATCCTATGCAACCAAGCATCAGAGAAGCAGCCGAAGAGGTAGTTGACGGGAGCGGTGGAGCCCAGGAGGCAAGAAGAGACTTCACCCTTGGAAGCCCACGGTCCTCCCAGGAGGAGCCCTTGAGGACCCGAGCCGCTGGGACTTAGGAGAATCCTCCGGGCAAGCGAAGAACCAGATATCTGTAGAAGAGGAGAGGGCTGAAGGTGAAGTCAATGGACGAAGCGGGGTCAGAAGTCTGAAGTCAGACATCAGACAGGAGTCCGGATGCAACAACTAGCAACTCAGAATGAGCGAACCTCCTTGCACGGCAGGGAAGGAGCCTAGCTGCAGGGCTTAAGTAGGACTGCCGCATCTGACGTCATCGGGAGGCAGTCCTGTAGTTTCCCGCGCTAGCCCCTTTAAATTCAGAGCCCCTCCGTGCACGCGCACCTAGGGAGCGGGGCCAGACCCGAAGGAGCACCACGGGCGAGGCCTGGACAGGCATAGTCAGCGCCTCAGCGGCCCAGGCCAGCCCCGAGGTAAGTGGAGGACCCGGGACACAGCCCAGGGCCATAACACATACATGCTCTTATATACACACACACACACACACTCAATCATACATGCTCTCTCACATTTACACACAGTCACACACATGCTCCTTCTCTCTCTTTTACACACCGGCTCTCAATCACACACACATGCTTACTCTCACACTCACACATGCTATCACACATGTTCTCTCACACAATCTTACACGTGCTCTCACACAATTACATACTCGCTCTCAATCACATACATGCTCTCAAGCACACACACATACTCTCTCCATCACACACACACACACACACACGTTCTCTCTCTCACACAGACATATTCTCAATAACATACATGCACTCTTACACTTACACACCCACTGGCTCACTTTTTCTGGATAACTCATTTGAGGCCCCCCCGGTACAAACATAGCAGCTGCAGCAGACTCCTCCTCCAGTCCCTGTAGCCCAAACAAAGAAAATCATACTTGCCTGACAAGATCTACCTATGGCAAAACCATGCTGCCTCAGATCTTGCAATCCATTGGATTCCAGAAATTGCACTATCCTCTGTTTTAGCAGTGATGTCATTAATCTGCTCACCACAGAAGAATCTCATGAGAGGAAGAGGTTTTTTGTGCCATGTGTGTGCTGCACAAAATAGGGCTAACTATACATGCTCTACATGCTGCTCATAATGTAGCTAAGAATGAGAGGCATGTATGATTACACAGGTGCTCAGAAAAGGGCTCCTGAATGTTTTCAGAGCTATCGCTAGTGTTTCTTGTTGCTGCAAGATGCCACGAGCAGAGTCCAGGTGCTAGTCTGGAGCTGAGCATCAGATAGTGGTGACTTTTTCATGGCACACTTGATCAGGTCTGAAAGCATACTGGTTGAGAAACAATGACCTAAAGGAACATTAGGATTATACATATTACCTCATGAGCATTAATAAACAACTAAATAAACTTTTATAAACAACCTTCAAATGTGCACAGGGGAAATATACACAGAAGGATGGTAATATAAAACAACATATTGCCAAAGTGTTCTGTAATGAATCAATGTTGATCTCTCCTCACTAGGATGTCTAATGTACAGTGGGCAAACTGACTATGCCAAGAATTCCAGCTTTGCAAACATCTAACATTTCACACTAACCATGCAATAAATGTATTTTAAAAATCAGGTCAGAAAATATTTGAAATACCTACAATGAGATTCTGCCAGCAGGCAAGGAGCAGAATCCATTGCAGAAAAGGAAGATTGTTACTCAGAGCACATTCATTAAAACTGGCTGGTGGTGTTATCAAAGTGAGTGACTTTACCCACATGGGCCCAGATGTAGCAATGTATTTTTCCCATCTCACATCATTGGGGAAAAACACTTAGTATATCTAAGCCTATGTCCAAAAGGAAGGCAGACATTCCAATTCCTTGGCTAACAGAATTGAATAGATATTTTTCTCTGAAGCTATCAAAATGCACTCTTGTATATAAGTTATTATGGTATTTTATTATGTACAATAGCATGTAACACATTATATAACACTTGACATCAATAAATCTGTGCATGGCCCACTACAAATCAAGGTCAGAGTATGAACAGAAGCTGTCTGGTTTCCCTTTTCCAGAGTGCCAATGCAAAATAAGCCTTAGTGCAATCGACAAGGGACAAACGTAAAACAATCCAATTCTGCACATTACTGTTATTGTCACTTTTATTGTGCTGCTGAATGTACACAGTGCTGTACAAAAACATATAAGACTGTAAACTCTGCTCAGCAGGGACTATCTAATGAAGACATTATAGAGGGCAAAGGAGACTTTAGGAGTTTCATTCATTAAGAAAAAAAGTTAATAGCAATAAAGCTATCTTAAAAATGGCATGGGATTTCCACTGCTCCTACTATGTGACAGGGGCCGACCAATGGCACCAGTAGCCCCTGTCACATGGTAAGGACAAAGGACCACTGGCGCCATTTTGATTACTGGCAGCTGATAGCCCGAGAGTGGGAGATCACTACCGGGACCCCCGCTGAACCACCAGGGTCTTTCGGCAAGTCTTGGTGGGGGGGGTCGGGAGGGCTGTATTTAATTAAATTGAAGGGTTAGAGCAGGGGGGGTTGTTTTGGGGGGGGGGGGTTACACAAAATTGGGACAAAAAAGGTTTTCTGATCCGTGGAGTTGACCGAAATGGACCACCCCGGACCCGAAACAGCAACAAAAAAAATATGTATGCACACCACTATTGGATAGTGTATTCAGAAAGTAAGGGACTATTTTAGGTAGTGTTATAGAGCAGAGTATCCCAATCTTGTCCTGGCGGACCCCAGCCAGTCAAGTTTGCAGAATATCTACACTGACAGTGCTATAGAGGCAGTATACGCAGTATATGCAGAATCTTGAGAAACCCTGTTATAAAATCAGGCATACATGTGTGCGCGCTGGGTAGTGCACGCGCTCCTTTTAAAATTTACCCCTATGCTTGGAGAGGATTCAAGAAGGCCTATGAAGAAAAGCACACCATCCCTACTGTGAAGCATGGAAGTGGATCTCTGCTGTTTCAGGGTGGGGCGGGTGGAGGGAGCTACAGCAGCACAAGGAATTTAGTCAAAATGGATGGCAGGATGAATGCAGCATCTTATCAGAAAATACTGGAGGAAAATTTGTATTTTTTAGCCAGGAAGCTGCACATGGGGTGCACTTGGACTTTCCAACATGACAATGATCCAAAACATTAAACCAAGTTGACCCTTCAGTCGCTGCAGCAGAAGAAAGTGAAGGTTCTGTAGTGGCCATCACAATCTCCTGACCTCAACATCATTGAGCCACTTTGGGGATTACGCAAACATGCAGTTCATGCTAAAGAACCAAAATATTTACAGGATTTGGAGGCTTTTTGCCACATGAGAAAATAAAAGGCCTCATTAACACCTATCACAAAATGACTGCAAGCCATCACTGATTAAAAAAATAATAATAAAAGGGGGGGGGGGGGCAATACATGATATTAAGAACTAAGGGTATGCAAAATTCTGAACAGGACCATTTTATTATTTCCTTTATTGCTATGTTTTGTTTAATAATTGTGCTATTCTGTCATGCATAATAGTTTACTTTGAAAGACATTAAAAATAACTGATGTATTTTGTCTGATCACTCATGTTTTCTTAAAATGATACATATCTTAAAAATTCTGCCAGGGATATGTAAACTTATGAGCACAACTATAATCACTGATCCCAATGAACATCATTATGTATGACTTTTTTCTTAATGCAAATTAAGATATTCATTTATCTCAGAATGCCAGCATCATTAGCCCCAATAGTTCAGTACCTAAAGTGGGGTTAGACCACAATCTAGCTTTTTATTGTGAATTTCTACTCTATTTTAGATTAGTGGGGCATGGTAGTATATAGTGTTTTCCCTCATTGAGCCATGTTTATTCATATGACCATATATTTTTAATAGCATCAACCTTTTTGCCAAGAACTGATATCAGGCTCATTGCTCTATAGTTACTTGGATCAGCCTTGAATCCCTTCTAAAAAAATTGATATTACATTGATTTTGCTCAATGACTCAAGGTACTATGGCAGATGTTAATGATAAGTTATAGATTACCAGTAACAGATCTATAACTTCATATTTGAATTCCTGTAGAACTCTGGGGTGAATAACATTAGATCCCATTAATTTGCTACTATTTAATTTGCCAGTTTGCTCTTGTACCTCTTACAGATTCACATTGACTTGTTTCAGTTCCACTGAATCATCATCTACAAAGAATGTTCCAGATTGGTATCTCCCCAAAATCAAAGACAAAAACAAGACAAAAACAAATAATTCTTTTACTTTTTCTACTAGGTTTTATCTTTCATAAACACCCCTTTTGCCACCGGTCATCTAATGACTCAACTAATTCCCCTGCAGGTCTCTTGATTTTTACGTAAATGAAAAAAAAAAAGGTTTTATTAGTAGTTTTTACCTCTTTTTCCAGTCTCTTCACAAATTCTCTCCTAACCTTTGTCAGAGTTTATGCTCTTTTCAATTCTCCTCATTAGGTCCTGCTTTCCATTTTTATAAAGAATGCCTTTTTTTGTACATCGATAGCTTCTTTAGCCAAACTCAAAGAAGCTTGCTCTTTCAATCTTTTTTTTTTTTAAATTTATGAAATACAATTTGTCTGGGCTTTCAAGAAAATAGTTTTAAACAGCCTCTATGCCTCATGTGGACTTAACCCTCATAACTGATTCTTTTAATATCCTATTTTCCTAATTTTTAAAGTTAAATGCTACTGTAATATTTTATTATTTTCCCTCCAGTGATGTCAAATTTGATAGCATAATGATCACTATTGCCAATAAGCTCCACCATTACTACACCTTGCACCAGGCCTTGTGTTCCACTGAGAATTAGGTCTGAATGTCCTTCCCTCTTGTTATTTCTAGATCCAGATGCTCCATGAAGTAAACATTTATGGCATGTCAAAACTTGATGATCTTGATATACCCTGATGAGATAATCAATAAATACTGGAGTAACTGGAATCTACCATTATCATCATGCTTCCATTTTTAGTAGTGTCTCTAATCTTTGTTAGCATTTCACAGTCTGGCCAGGTAAACATTAGTAAACCCCCATGCTATACTTTACCCAATCATGCATGGAATTTCTATCCAAGGATTTTAAAGCACCATTTCTTTCCTGTAGAATTTGTACCCTACTTGAATTTGTGTGTGTGATGGTCTCAGCTGTCACTAATATTTTTCCCAAAGAATATTTCTCTAAGCTAGGGGGCAGCAGGAGGAGTGTTGGTTTTAGAATTCATCCCATGGCTCAAACCCCATCTTTTTGGGGGAGAGGCAACTTGGAGTTTGTAAACTCTGAGGGCAAGCTCAGTGAGTCAGAGGGTTAGGCACGGCTGAAGAAGCCAGACGAAAGGAGCTAGAGATCCCTCCCAGGATCTCCACAGGCAGAAACGGAAGCTGGAGATCACCCCTTGACCTCAGAGCAGAGGTAAGACAGAGGAGAGCTAATTTTGAGTCTCAACTAAGTTTGGACTTTTTGATATTTTTTACTTCCTGGTTTAAAGAAAAGTGTCGTCGTCCCCCCCCGAAGTTGTAAGATTCAAAATATTTTTGCCAAAGCATCCAGTCAAGCAAGGATGGGGAGGATTTTCTGAGACTTTGAAAAAGGAAAAATCCAGAATCTCAACTTTGGATATCTGGATACAGTTTAAAGTTTTGGGAAGTTTGGAATCCCTTTTTGATATTTTTGGATTGGTAATATTTTTTCAGCAGATTGGCTGATGCTGGAAGCCACACTTTAATTGTCCCACCCCACTGGTGAGTATATGTTTGGCTAAGGATGAAGGTGCAAGAGGTAGGAACGGAGTGAAAGAACTTTAGAATAGGGATGTGAATCGTTTTTTGACGATTTAAAAAAATCATCCGATATTTTTTAAATCGTCAAAAATCGGTACAGTGAGCGATACAATAGAAATGTTCATGATTTATCGTGAAAAATAGTTACTCCAGTTAGTGTCCACTAACGGGAATTATTTGGGGGGAGGGCGGGAAAACCGGCACACCAAAACAACCCCTAAACCCACCCTGACCCTATACAACTAATCCCTTACCTTCCCCCACCCCCCGAACCCCCCCAAAACTTTTTATGAGTACCTGGTGGTCCAGTGGGGGCGCGGGGACCAATCTCCCGCTCTCGGGCCATCAGCACCATTTTGACTGCCACTCAAAAATGGTGCAGATGGCCCGATTAAAAAAAAAAAAAAAACTACCCGACCCTTTAAAGATGACCCCTTAGCTTCTCCCATCCTCCCGATCCCCCTAAAACATTTTAAAATTACCTGGTGGGCTAGTGGTGGTCCCGGGAGCGATCTCCCATTCTCGGCCCGTTGGCTGCCACTCAAAGATGGCGCCGATGACCCTTTGCCCTTACCATGTGACAGGGTATCCGTGCCATTGGCCGGCCCCTGTCACATGGTAGGAGCACTGGCCGGCAGCCATCTTTACGATGGTGGTGGCCAGCAGTCCATATGTATTCTGCAAATTAAAAAAGGTGGAAGGAAGTAAAAATGATTACCGTCATGGTTAAAAGGTGAGGTGAAAGAGGCTATTTTAGCCAAAAAAACATCCTTCAAAAACTGGAAGAAGGATCCATCTGAAGAAAATAGGATAAAACATAAGCATTGCCAAGGTAAGTGTAAAACATTGATAAGACAGGCGAAGAGAGAATTTGAAATGAAATTGGCCATAGAGGCAAAAACTCATAATAAAAACTTTTTTAAATATATCCAAAGCAAGAAACCTGTGAGGGAGTCGGGTTGGACCATTAGATGACAGAGGGGTTAAAGGGGCTCTTAGGGAAGATAAGGCCATTGCAGAAAGACTAAATGAATTCTTTGCCTCCATGTTTACAAATGAGGATGTTGGGGAGATACCAGTTCCAGAGATGGTTTTCAGGGGTGATGAGTCAGATGAACTGAACGAAATCACTGTGAACCTGGAAGATGTAGTAGGCCAGATTGACAAACTAAAGAGTAGCAAATCACCTGGACCGGATGGTATGCATCCTAGGGTCCTGAAGGAACTCAAAAATGAAATTTCTGATCTATTAGTTAAAATTTGTAACCTATCATTAAAATCATCCATTGTACCTGAAGACTGGAGGGTGGCATGTAACCCCAATATTTAGGCTCCAGGGGTGATCCAGGTAACTATAGACCAGTGAGCCTGACTTCAGTGCCGGGAAAAATAGTGGAAACTATTCTCAAGAACAAAATTGTAAAGCATATAGAAAGACATGATTTAATGGAACATTGTCAACATGGATTTACCCAAGGGAAGTCTTGCCTAACAAATCTGCTTCATTTTTTTGAAGGGGTTAATGAACATGTGGATAAAGGTGAACCAGTACATGTAGTGTATTTGGATTTTCAGAAGGCGTTTGACAGTCCCTCATGAGAGGCTTCTACGAAAACTAAAAAGTCATGGGATAGAAGGTGATGTCCTTTTGTGGATTACAAGCTGGTTAAAAGACAGGAAACAGAGAGTAGGATTAAATGGTCAATTTTCTCAGTGGAAAAGGGTAAACAGTGGAGTGCCTCAGGGATCTGTACTTGGACCGGTGCTTTTTAATATATATATATATATATATATATATATATATATAAATGATCTGGAAAGGAATACAACGAGTGAGGTTATCAAATTTGCAGATGATACAAAATTATTCAGAGTAGTTAAATCACAAGCAGACTGTGATACATTGCAGGAGGGCCTTGCAAGACTTGAAGATTGGGCATCCAAATGGCAGATGAAATTTAATGTGGACAAGTGCAAGGTTGCATATAGGGAAAAATAACCGTTGCTGTAGTTACACGATGTTAGGTTCCATATTAGAAGCTACCACCCAGGAAAAAGATCTAGGCATCATAGTGGATAATACTTTAAAATCGTCAGCTCAGTGTATTGCAGCAGTCAAAAAAGCAAATAGAATGTTAGGAATTATTAGGAAGGGAATGGTTAATAGAATGGAAAATGTCATAATGCCTCTATATCGCTCCATGGCGAGACCACACCTTGAATACTGTGTACAATTCTGGTCGCCGCATCTCAAAAAAGATATAGTTGCAATGGAGAAGGTACAGAGAAGGGCAACCAAAATGATAAAGGGGATGGAACAGCTTCCCTATGAGGAAAGGCTGAAGAGATTAGGGCTGTTCAGCTTGGAGAAGAGACGGCTGAGGGGAGATATGATAGAGGTCTTTAAGATCATGAGAGGTCTTGAACGAGTAGATGTGACTCTGTTCTTTTCACTTTCGAATAATAGAAGGACTAGGGGGCAGTCCATGAAGTTAGCAAGTAGCACATTTAAGACTAATCGGAGAAAATTCTTTTTCACTCAACGCACAATAAAGCTCTGGAATTTGTTGCCAGAGGATGTGGTTAGTGCAGTTAGTGTAGCTGGGTTCAAAACAGGTTTGGATAAGTTCTTGGAGGAGAAGTCCATTAATGGCTATTAATCAATTTTACTTAGGGAATAGCCACTGCTATTAATTGCATCAGTAGCATGGGATCTTCTTAGTGTTTGGGTAGTTGCCAGGTTCTTGTGGCCTGGTTTTGGCCTCTGTTGGAGACGGGATGCTGGGCTTGATGGACCCTTGGTCTGACCCAGCATGGCAATTTCTTATGTTCTTAAATCTAAAATAGCTCCCCTCTTTTGTTGGTTCCTGAACCAATTGCTCCATGAAGCAGTCATTTATTCCATCCATCCATGTCTCTAGCAAGTCCTGTTGTTACAGTTACCCAGTCAATATTGGAGTAATTAAAATCTGGAGCACAACAAACACAAAAAGAGTCAGTGGTAATTAAATCTCCCATTATTATTGCACTGCCAAATTGGTTTGCTTCCCGGATTTCTGTTAGCATTTCATCATCTGTCTGACCATTTTGTCCAGGTGAACGGTAGTATACTCCTATCACTATACTCTTTCCCAACACACATGGGATTCCTACCATATAGATTCTACTGAGCATTTAATCTCTTGTATGATCTTTATCCTGTTGGACTCTATTCCCTCCCGAACATAAAGTGCCATACCCCCACCAAGTTGATCCTCCCTATCATTGCAATATAATTTGTACCCTGATATAGCACTGTAACATTGATTATCCTCCTTCCACCAAGTCTCTGTGATGTCAATTATGTCAATCTCATCATTTTTTTTCTCTTTTTTTTTTTTCAATTTTTAAATTCAAAACAATAAATAAAATTAACATAAAAAGGCAATAAACAGTGAACAATTCAGGCAAACTTATTACAAGAAGACTAATACAGTCAAAAGTAAATTTGATTTGTCACATTTATCCAATAAATGAGGGTCTTTATATGGTAAAGAAAACTTACATAATACAATTAACAAGGAGGAGAGGGGTAGAAATCTTTATTTTTACAGACCTTTTTCTGCTGCTTCAACCTGATTTTCCTTTACTAACTATCTCTCAAAAAACTTTCTAAATGTTGTGGCATACTAAAAATAAATTTTGCGGGCTGCTACTTCAGGGACTGCACAGAACAGTTTACAGTATGAGGTGTTCTCCGGTTAATGGTTTTTCAGGAGTATCTTCAATATTCTTCCTCTTGTCAGAGGAAATGACGGTAAGGTCCGAGAAATTATGATTGGACTTCCAGTGAAACTTATAAAGCTGTATGGAAGAATATTGAAGATACTCCTGAAAAACCATTAACCGGAGAACACCTCATACTGTAAACTGATCTGTGCAGTCCCTGAAGCAGCAGCCCACGAAACATGGACATGTTGGACTAGCATCTTAAACTCCGGACCTTGGACTCTGAAGCGCGATAGCGCCCATCTAAGGGAAGTACTGTTTCCACATTTTTACTAAAATCTATAAAAATTCAAAAAAAAGATTTGCATATGTTTTGGACCGATGATTAAAAAAAGACCCGCAAGCGGTAAAAATTACAAGTCCACATACTTTCAAACCATGGGTAGTATGAAGGTCCAATATACACAGATAAGTGATTAATACAGTTTTTTCACTAAAAATTATTATTATTATTATTATTATTATTATTAAAGACCTATTGATACAACGTGATTATAAGTGGTAATTGAAACCTCCCATTATTAGCTCATTACCAATTTGGTTAGCTTCCCTAATTTCTCTTAGCATTTCATTCTCAGTCTCATCATTTCGGCCAGGTGGACGGTAGTTTACTCCTATCACTATACTCTACCCACATATACGAGGGATTTCTATCCATAAAGATTCTATTGTGCATTTAGTCTCTTGCAGGATCTTTATTCTGTTGGACTCTAAGTCATCCCGGCCAAAAAGTGCCACCACCTCCACCACCACCACCAATTTTCTCCTATCACTGCAATATAATTTGTACCCCGGTATGGCACTATCCCATTGATTATCCTCCTTGTCTATGAGATGCCAATTAAGTCTATCTGATCATTCACTGCTATACATTCTAACTCCCCCATCTTACTTCTTAGACTTCTGGCATTGGCATACAAACATTTCAAAGTGTGGTTTTTGTTTGTATTAACATTCTGCTTTTCAGTTGACAGGGATAATTTGGAATCTTTTAGCTTAGGTGATTCTTTACTTGTAGGCACATGGACTACTTTTGCTTTTATTGGAACCTCTCTGTTGGGTTGCCCTAAATCTACTGCTTCATTAGTATCCTTTGAAGATATCTCCCTATGAACACTGCACTGCTGAGCTACTGTCGTCTTTCCCCTTTCTTCTAGTTTAAAAAGGAGAAGAGCATCTTTTAAAATTGGCAACTAGCTACAAAGAGTTTTCAAATTTTCTCCTCAGAAAGAGCAAACACTCAGAACAAAAAAGGGGGAAACAATAATTCTGTTTAACTATCAACTGAATTTCCACTTGTACTGTTGTTTTAAAAAGGTTCTCTTTATTTGTAAAGGTTACTTACATATGAGTAACATCCAGGTTCGTGCACATCTGTCATGCAGTTCTGGTGGTGCATAATCCGCCCAGCATTTTCTCCTTTGAAATTTAAAACATGCCCCTGCCTATAATCAAATCAGCAGGGTTCAGCTGGATGCATATGTTAACACAAGTCTCATACATGGGTACGGGGATTTCCTCTTAAATGATCAGATGCTTGGCAAATCACGCATACACTTTATGTACAAAGAGACATGGCATTCTGGAACAAAGGCATAAGATCACCCATTACAGGGCTCTTACCGATGCTCATGTTCCCAGGGTTGCCACATTAGCAGATCCTTCCATAGCCTCTGATATAGATTCAACATACTGAGAATCTATACAGCAGCAGAGAATACAGATAATGAAAAGGAAAACAAATAAAATTGAAGTAGGGGTGTTCCTTGCAAAGAATGTGTGTCTGTCTTCAAGTTTATCAAAACAGAAGGTAATCTAGCATAACACGAAAAGAGAAAATAGATGTTGAAATCAAAAACAGGTGTCTGGTCATGCTGATGAATCCAGCAGCTCCATGATAATCATTAGTGCAAATGCTAAAGGTTACAGTTAACTGAGATAATTTCAAAGAACAGACTATCAGTGACAGAAAAATATTGTCAACTTACTTTGAGAATCTACTCCTCTCCCTTTTAGTGTTCTTACACCCTTCTTGATTAAGCAACTACTCAAAACAAAAACAGAACTTATAACAAGATGGTTTTTTTTACCCCAAATGCATGAAATTTAGAGAGCATATACATGTGAATTGAATTCTATATATGGCACATACAAACAAATTATACCAGATAGGCATGCCTTTAAATGGGGATCCTTAAATTGTGTTTATAATCAGATCATGCAATCAGGCTACAATAAAGGTAATTATGTCTGATACTTCCAAAGTTCTTCTCATTGTTTAGAACTCCAATCAAGGCATCTGTTCTTAAATTCTGTAAGGTGACATCTTACGCTTAATAAATGTTATTCATGTTAAAAACAAATATGAATATTATCTTCAGTGCACCCGGACTGAAGTTCTCTGAAAGTGTTTGATATCAGACATAAAACAACCATAATGAAAAAGCAAAGCAGTACCTCAACTCTGTCTCCAATATAAAACTCAGACTTGACTTAAATCTGGTACCGGTTATGATCAGCTAATCTATGCATCTCCTTTGGAGCAATGTCCTTTTTATGCACATCTCCCACGAAGTATTCTTTTACTCAAAACGAGATGTACTTCAAGGTTGATGCACCCCTCTTTGGAACTTAGAAAATGTTTTACAAAAATATACTCATTGTTGTCATCAAATAAAAATAACCAGTATTCGCTCCGCTTGAGATGAGAATTATAAATATATCTCAAAACAATCGTACTCTCACCTACGAAAAAGTTCTGATAAACTAACTGCTTTGTTTCAAACAATTAAAAAATGAATTGAGAAGAAAGAGGTAAGTTTCATATTAGAGATGCACGCCTCCGCGGCGTTGCGTCCTTGTGGTATAATCATTAACTTGCCTCCTTCCTCCTTTATCTATTTTATTTGTAATTCAAAAAATTTTTTTTCAAAATGTTTTTTAATATATGAATTTTTCTCTAAAAATCAATTATTTTCTCCACCTTGCATAATGGGATCATTTGAATTTTTTCTTGCCAAAAAATTTTTTTTTTAAGAGCTTATGTTAAATATCCAAGTTCTTTGTCCCTGTGCTCGGGGAGAATTACTTAAATCCTAATTTTAATCTTATAAACGCCATCTATTTCAAATCTCCTGTTTAAGGGAAATTTTATGTGAACGCCAATCTCTTGCACTTTAATTTGCCACTATAAGTCATAAACTGTTTCATTTTGTACCTTGTGTATTAAACTAAAAAACTTTACATAACATGAAATTAAGTACTTCTCTATATTCTACTTTAGTGAAACAAAACATTTAATAAAGAAACTTGCAACCTGAGCTTCAAAACATTAACATACTATAGAAAAACTAAACAAAAAACTTTATTATTCATTTATTATATTTACAGTGGTTAAATTTAAAGAGCAGGCTGAGGCTAGACTGGCTGCTGGCTAGTGGCTACTGCTGGCACTGTCACTACTGCTGCCTGCTGGCACTTTTTTTCTCTTTCTGGCTAGTGCATGCTATATCTGGTAGCAAAATGGCCACGGGGGACAGCACCAAGCATGCGCGGCTTAGTGTGCACCTCTAGCTAACGAACATTTCCTCAAATGTTACTTTTAAACCATTAAGTAACAATTTTTTGATAGTGCACACTAACTCACGTTAGTGCGCACTATTCAGAAAAAAACGATTTTTTTTGGAAAAAAAATTAGACGATCAGATTTTTCTCCCCCCAGTCAATCCAGATCATTAAAACGATCGGGTACATGATTCACATCCCTAATGAATACTTAGATGCAGTCACACCATGAATCTATTCAAAGGCATTATGATTTTCTTAGTTTTGTTCTCCATTTCTTTCCAAATAATTTCTAACATTCTATTTCCTGTTTTGACCACCACTACACACTGAATCAAAGATTTCAAGGAACCAAGCACTGTGTACCTGAGTTGAGATTACTTTTCTCTACGTGCATTACTTTGCACTTTTCCATATTTAACTGCATCTGGCATTTATATGCCCAGTCTCCTAGTCTCACAAGGTCCTTCTACAGTTACTCACAATCCGCTGCTATTTTAACAACTCAAAACAATTTTGTGTCATCTGCAATTCTGGTCACCTTGCTCGCTGTTCCTTTCTCCAGATCATTTTTTAATATAGCACAAGTCCCAGCACAGACTCCTGGAACACTCCACTAACTATCTTTTTCCATTTGGAAAACTGACCATTTAGTCCTACCCTGTGTTTTGCTGTCTCTTATCCAGTTATCATTCCACACTGCCTCCTATCCATGACCTTCCAATTTCCTGAGGAGTCTCTCATGAGGGACTTTGTCAAATACCTTCTGAAAATCCAAACTGCAAAGGTAACACACTGCTATTCATTGCCTGATCAATAGTAATATTGTCCTTTACCTCTACCTGACTTTCACCCTGCAATTATCTTAACCAGCCCAGTACTGGTACCCTGAGAACTATATCTTGAGTGTCCTCAATTCAGCTCAATATACATTCATGTGTTTTTCCACTTGAGTGTATGTGGGAAGTTTAGGGTTCTCACATATTGCTGATGGAACCAATGTATGCTATACCAGCAATGGTGAGAGTAAGCAATAGTGGGTTTGTAGTTTAAGATATTGTCTAGGCCATGACTTTTCTCTTTGTATTTTTCAGATTGACCCAAACACCATCAATGCTTTAGTGGTGTTCCAGGAGTTGGAATGGTGTATCCTCACTCTTGGACAGCAGAAAGGAAAAGGTGATTATGGATGCCTGGGGCCCCAATACCTCATAGATCTAGTTTTGGATCATTCTCCCTTGCAAGATTGTTTTCATATGGTGACCGACTGGCATGCAGTATTAGGTACTATTTTACTGAAAAATATTTGTACAACAGTCACTGCTTCACAAGCAGATTTATGTATAGCAGTGAGGCAAAATTGTACAGCAAATTTTGAAGGCAAAAGCTTGTGTAATTTTCTGTGTGTGTCTTTTTTCTTCTCTCCATGATTTTGTCTTACCAGTCTTTTTTTCTTCCTTTACAAATTCCCATCTTGGTCCTTGTTCTATTATTCTGTCATCTTTCCTCTTTTCCTCTCTTTTGCCACACCAAACTCCTCCATTTTTCTCCCCCTCTTCACATTCATAATACTTCTCTCCTTTTTCCCTCCCCATCTTGCTCCCTTCATCACTTTTCAATGTTCACATTTCCATTCCGATTATCCCTCAGCAACTCTCCACCATTTCTGCCCATACAGCCTTCTCTCTCTCACTATGCCTCTCTGACCAGCCTTCATTTTTTGACTCCTGAATTACCCCTGCATACCACTCCAATCTCACTACTCTGGCTGGTAGCTTCTAGAAATAAAACCACAACTCTTAATACTGACACCTTCTGCTGCGTGGAAGGCCCTACAGGGGAGGAATGTTGCATTGCTACTCAGGAAATAACATTATAATATTGCATCATGAAAAACCAGCTCTGTCTTTTTTTTTTTGGAATGCAATACCAAGAAAATTGTTTTCAAGCCACAGGTCAAGCTTCAATACACTGCACTCTTGCTGCTCACATCTCTGTCCTTTGTTTCTGTGTGTGTACTGTGCAATCATTCATTCTAAGCTATAGATGCAGGTCTGTGTTGCATGCCAAAGAAAAGTAAGTGCTTCTTGTATGTAGAGTAAATGTAGTTCTTGATGTAGCTATCTCCCTCATGTCTTTTGTTACATTGACTTTTCTCTTCTGTAGACTGGAGCTTTCCATTGTCAGTCTATACTCATACATGCAACTATTTTCACCATTTCATTTTGTCTTTATTCTCTTGTTTTGTATTTGTATAAAGGGCAGGTTCCTGTAGACACAACCCATGCAGCTGAAACTGTTGTGGGTTTGTACGTGCATTTTCCCATGCAAAGCCCTTTACGGGTATGTAATAAGGGTTTTGTGCACCAGAAAAAAACCGCGTACAAACATGCTTACTAACTCGCGGATTTTTCTATGCGAGTGCATGCTAATGGCATGCAAAGGAGGCAATTATCTATTCACGGGCAATGAAGGAAGCTGCGCTAGCAGGGAGAGTGGGTTAGTGAGGGGGTTTTTTAATGTAGGTTTTTAGCACCTCAGTCAGTTAAGTGAAAGCGCCGATGTGGAGTCCATTTTTTGGATGCTTTTGTGGGTCAGCCAAGCGGTGGATGGAACTGGTAGAGAGAAGACAGCTTCTCAATGAGGCAGAATTGGCAATCTGCATTTCACACTCTCACCAGCGATCAGAGTCTGATCATGAAGGTGTTAGATATTGCTCTACCCTTCTTCACATCAATTTCCGGACCACTAATTTATTCGTTTATTCAAAAAAAGAAAAGGGCTTTCACCCTGCGAATCAATCGTGGGTGTTCTCATGCCAAAGGGTGTCTGCACAATTCAACACATAGGGCCATAAGTGCGATTTCTGCGTGCATTATGGTGCATATGTTTGGTGTGCGTGGATTTTATGAGTATCTAATTAGCTTATGCAGCCGTTTTTACATCCTACACTGCTGCTTTTTCCACTTGCGCCAAAAAAATCCGCGCAGAAAAATCAATGTGGATTTCAGCGTAGGTCTTATTACATTGGCCCCTCTGAGGTCTTAATCTTCCAATCTATGGTTTTACCATGGAATGGAATACATCATCTCTTTTTGGATATGTAGCTGTTTGTGCTGCCTAATATGTCTTGCCTTGCACTTTCTGGGTTCTGGTTTATTTATTTAAAAGTATTTTCTGCAAGTAGCAAATAAAAAATCATAAAATAAACAAAAAACTCCAAAGGCAAACAAACAGTCTATAAATGCAACATGCATTAGACATATAAGCATCTTCTTTATTGCTGTCATAATCAGCAACCATTACCTGAATTCACAAGCTAACTTAACACTGGCATCACATCTTTCCTACAAGGGCTATAATACTAAGCTTATAAAAATTCATTAAATACATTTGAAAATAAGTATGTTTTTAACTGCTTATGGAACACCATTATTGAAAATTCTGCTTTAATATTATCTGGCAATGAGATCCATAAGTTAGGTCCAGCATCGCAAAATATCTGCTCTCATGATTCAGCTAATTTCATCTGTCTAATCGATGGATCATCCAATAAATTATGAGCGGATGACCATAAGCATCCCTTTTGATTTGCTTTTTTCTTTATCAGTCCCATCAGTCTTCCGATGGAGCGACCTATCAAAGAAGGAACTTGCTACACAAGAAGAGAGAGAGGAAACACTCCCCACTACCACAAAAAAAAAACAAACAAAAAAACCCCAAAAACTAGAAAACAAAAATGCACAGAGGGACCCTTCAGCTTCCTTATGGTATCATTTCTTTCAAGCATCGTTTTTGTAGATATAGTTGCATGCATAGCCATCATTTATGCTAACATGCATGTCCAGAATATATGTACTCCTAAAATATGTATGAAAGAGAGCATGTGAAGATGAGATTTGTTTGAAAGGCAGTGATACACAGTAAGTGAGAGAGCTTTGCTGGTTGTGTAGGAGGCAGAATTGAGAAAAGCACTTTTAAAAAGAGAAGTACCATGATCTGCTGTGGAGAAAGCAGTAGTGACTCTTTCAAAAAAGGCTTTTACCATAAGAGTGCAAACAGTGGGTTTTAAACAAAAGCTGTTTTTATCACTTTTCCCTCTCATGGCATATGACTAAGCAACACAGCATGGCTTGTTTCAGCTAGGTTTATCAATTTGGCCATGAGAGGAAAAAAAATAAATGTGACAAAATCACTCCCATAGACTATAATAGGAGGTGCACTGCTGCATCAAAGATCCTTCTGGACATATTCCAGCCCTAGGCAGAAATACATATATTCTGCATTTTGAGCTGCGGGCAGGGATTAAAACAAAAACATGTAGCTGTATGGGTGAATAACCCTTTCTGGACCATTTCAAGGAAAGAGTAGAGGATAATAATTTAGCATCTACAATGGCCCTTTCTCCTATGTGCCCAAAATTTAATTTAATTCAGCCATGTGGAATATTTATTTTAAACACCAAGCATATGTAAGCATATCTACTGAACAGACCCTTTTATTGTACAAATATGTCAAAATCCAAATTTCCTGAGATATATGTCCTCTAGAACCCATAAACAGCAGATGACTCAAGCTCAGACTTTATAAATCAAAATCTGGAGAGGTCTCAACATTTTTTTTCTGTTCTATATACAACTTACAAAGCCATCTAAATCAGATCTGCATTATATTCTTTAAATTTCCTGCATTTTGCTTCTCTTTTTTGGTTACTTAGGGTAAAAACTGCTGCTTCATGCAGGTTACCCCCATGCCTTCTGTTAAGTAATTGTTGCTCTGTGCAGGTTACCCCATTTATTCCTACCATTGATATAAGTTTAAAGGTGAATATTTTACTGTATCTTACGTTTTGCAGACCATGACTTTGGTCATCAATTTCCATTTTTCAACCTTTTCTTCTTCAATTATAACATCAAAACTAATATATTTCTAATGCTCTTCCTTTCTGTGTCTGACAGTTACACTGCTTGACAGTCATCTACAATGCATTATGAGAATCAAGATTCACCGATACCAAAATAACTGCTTTCCTGTCTCCATTTTATCACTCTTGAAACTATTAACTTTAAACACAAGGCATCAAAAAGTTGCCAAGACAGATACTCAAGTCAAAAGATAAAGATTTTTTGTTTTATGCTTTATAGTTTAAAAAAAAAAAATTGTTCAAAACCCTATCTTTTCAGCCAATTATCTTCATGGTAATTGTATAATGCCAGACTCTATGATCTCCTTAATAAGGGTGCACTATAGATAAAAGAGCATTTCTAATTATTCTTTCTAACCTGAACAATGTTTCTAAAGAAAACAGCTGCTTGATAAAACTTATGAACAGGAATTAAAACATTAAAACTGAAACCACTTCTACTTCTTCAAACTTCTATAGCACAACTCGTGCAGTGCTGTCCAAAATCATATGAATGTCCCTGCTCTGTAGAGTTTGCAATTTAATCAAGAAAACCATACAGGGCAAGAGAGACATTGGGAATTTCATTTACTAAGACAATGGTTAAAAATTAATGAGGCTACAAAAAGGACAATCAGATTTAAAAGCAGCAGATTAAAAGTTAGGTTTTTAGATTGGCTTTAAATAAAGCAAGAGAGGGCACATGATGCACCAGATCAGGAAGTCTATTCCAAGCATATGTTGCAGCCAGGTGGAAAGCACAGAATTGGAAACTAGCGGTAAAGGAGAAGGACATATATATTATATTGTTATTTTTGGTAATTTTTTTTTTAACTGTCTTATTTGTATTTTTATTTTTGCTCTACATCGCTCTGGAAGATTTTATTGTAAGATCTGAAAAGCAATTTATAAATTTTATAAGTAAATAAATAGGAGTGACTTCCCTGATGAGTGAAATGAATGAGCAGGAGTGTAAAGAGAGACAAGAGAGGAGAAGTAGTGAGAAGCTGTAGAGTGAGGGCTCTTTTGAGTAAGAGGAATGGACAGGAAGCCAATGTAGTAACTTAAGATGAGGGGGTTATATGGGAGTAGCGACTTTGGTGAAAGATGTCATGCAGCTGAATTTTGGATAGACTGTAGAGGAAAGAGATGACTCACTGGGAGACCTGTGAGAAGCAGATTGCAATAAGGGCTCGGTACTGTATTCAGAAAGGAAGGAATGGATTTTGGTGATCTTATAGAAACAAAATGGTACATTTTAGCATGGTTTTCGATATGTGTAGAGAAAGGAATCGAAGATGACTCCTACGTTAAAGACTGAGGGGATTAGGAGAATTACAGTGCTATCCACAGAAATTGAGAAAGGAGGAAAAGGGGAAGTGGGCTCTGGGAGAAAGATAAGAAACTCTGTCATGGAATGTAGAGTTTAAGGTGGCGATGGGTAATCCATGCAGCAATGTTAGATGAGTAGGCTGAGATCTGGGACTGGATTCCTGATTACATTTCTCATGTACAGAGGTAAATCTGGGCATCATCAGCCTAAAGATGATATTGAAAACCATAACAGGAAATCAGAGCACCAAGAGAATTAGTATACAGAGAGAAGAGAAGAGGGCTAGAACTCTGAGGCACACCAATTGATAGAGGGATGGCAGAAGAGAAGGATCCACCAGAGGAAATAATAAAAATGTGATGGGAGGAGTAAGAAGAGAACCAAGATAGGACACAGCCCGAAATCCAAGTGAGAAAAGAATATCAAGGTGTAGGTGGTGATAAACAGTGTCAAAACCAATAGTTAGATCAAGGAGGATAATGACTGAGTAAAGACCTTTTATATTTAGCCATAAACTGGTCATTGGAGACTTTGGCAAAAGCTGTTTCTGTGAAATAAAGAAGGTGAAAACCAGACTTAAGAGGATTGAGAATGACTTGAGATGGGGGAAAAAAGCAAGACAGTGGTGGTGAACAGCATGCTCAAGTACTTTGTAAGTAAAAGGGAGAAGAGAGGTGGGCTGATAGTTACCAGGATAAGTAGGGTCCAGGGAGGGTTTTTGTTTTTTTTGAGGAGTGGTGTGATCACAACATATCTGAAGGCAGCAGGAATATTAGCAGTGGAAAGTGTTAGATTGACGATGTGACAGATGGAAGGAGAGAGTGGAGTGGAGAGAGAGAGAGAGAGAGCTGAGAAACTGGGTGGGAATGTGGTCAGAGGAACAGAGTAGTGAGTTTGGAGGAGGAGGAAAAGAGATGAGCAATTTCCTCCATTGTGACTTCAGAAAGGGAGGAGAGAGTGGCAAAGGCCATGGGAAAGGTAGAAGAAAAAAAGTTGGGGAGAGGAAGGTAGAGGTGACCTGGTTAAGAATTCACAACTAATTTTGTGAATCTCACCATGAAAGTAGTCAGCCATAGTCTGGACAGAGAGTGAAAGGGGGAACAAAGGTTAAGAAAGTTTGAGAATTGAGTGGCAAAGAGATGGATGTAGTAATCTTGCTTGGCAAGTGCAAAAACAGACTGGAAGATGATCAGCATGAATTTGAAATGCATGAAGTCTGCATAAGCATGATATTTTATCCAGAGATATTTTGTAGAGCAAGTATATGAACATCGGAAGCAAATTCTAGAGGTAAGTTAAGGTTGGGGTTTGGTGCACCTTAGAGGATGGGTGGGGGCCCAAGAGTGTCTAAAGCAGAGAAGAGTATAATGTTGTAAGAAGAAATGACTGTCAGCTGACTCAAACAATGTAGTAGATGAAAGGAGAGATGAAGTGGTAGTGGAGAGGATGCAAGGGTCAATAAATTGGAGACTCTTGAAGGTGGTGGTGAAAGTGACTGGATGAGGCTATGGGAGAGGGTAGCTTAGCGTGAAAGTTATCAGATGATGGTGTGAGAGAGGAAGAAATGAGATGGAGAATTCTGAGAGACAGCAGTTGGAGGAAAGGACTAGGTCAAGGTAGTGGCCATGCTCATGAGTAGTAGGTTAATGAAAGGAGTTTTGAGACATAAGTCAGAGGGGTCATCAACATGAAGGTTAAAGTCACCGTGAATAAGGGAAGGGAGGATGGGTCAAGGAAGAAGGAAAGCCAGGAATCAAAGTTGGTGAGAAATGAGGAGGGGGATTTATCAATAGATCAATAAATGACAGCTTCCCAGAGAGATAGTGGGATGAATAGTCAAATGAAATGGACCTAAAAAGAAGAAAAATAGTGGAATTGAGGTGGAAGAAGGGGTTGAAACCTAAAGGAGGGGGAAAGCAGCAGTCCAACACCACTACTGAGGTGTACACTGTGAGGTGTATGGGGAAAAAAGATGACCTCCATGACAGAGGGCAGCAACTGAAGCAGAGTCCTCAGGAGAAATCCTAGTCAAGTCAAGAAGATGAAGTGTATGAGAGATAAAGAGGTCAAGAATATAGGCAAGCTTCTTAAAAAATAGTGGGCATTCCACAGTGAGCATGAGAAAGGAAGAGAAGAGGGAGGGAGAAGGAGAATAGTGATAAAATTGGAGAAGTAATAGTCTGATAAGCACCAATGGGGTGAAAGGTTTCTTGGAGGGCCAGAATTGAGATTGATATCCCCATCTGAGAGATGGAGGAGCAGCAGAATACATAGAAGAGAGGTAGGGGTCTGAAGACAGCAACAAGGATGAGATGCTGTCAGGGAGAGTGGAGATGGCTGAATGAGAGGAAGAAAACAAATTCAAGAGCAGTGGACAGTACAGATGACAAAATGGTGGGTGAGATAAAGCATGTAAAGAATGGGGAAAGTGGACTTAGTGCTAGTAGAGGTTTGCAGCAGGGAATAATACCACCTCTGGATGTCAACAGGAAGTACTTTCTTATCAGTTCCTGTCTTCCAACTGTCAAAAGTGAATGCCAAGTAGCTGAAAAACTACCAAAAAATAAAAAATGAGGGCAGAATGAAACAAAAGAAATTTCTTTCTGGCTGACATGCCTTCAGTATTTTCTGTTCAGCATGATATAAATCAGCACTTTCTTGTCAATGCAACTTATCTGCTGAATTTTAAGCAAATCTGCACTTGCCTGAGAAAACTGACAGTTTTGCCATGGATTTCCTGGGTCTTAATTACAGGCAATGGTGATGTTTTCAGTCATGTCATCTTATCATACAGCTAATCAAACACCATCCTTTCCCTTCCCAAAGTAAAAAAAAAAAAAAAAAAGAAAGAAATACTGTAATGGGCTGCAGAAAAAAATCTGGAGAATATTTTTGCACTTCCAAAAGCAACAAAACAGTTATTTGCTCCAATATAGAGCCAAAATAATTGTTGTTGACATTCATATTTGTGTGGGATTTTTTTGCTTCTTTTTTTCTGCTGAAGTAAAGCTAATATTACTATATTTTAATACATCAAGTCCACCCAATTCCTTATAAACACTTTTTAAACTCTTTCCTTTAGAATTGGTGTCATTTTTAATGCATTCACAGTTTTCAAACAGATACTCTAATGATTCAACGCCTGAAAGTAAAGTGGGCTGGTGGACAATTTTTCTGCATAGTGTTACATGACACAATTTCTGTAAGACACAAAACAGTGCCTACCACAGATAGAAATCACTTTAATTGACTCTAACAGGCTCTACAAGAGATACACATCTTCCAATGTTCCAAGCAGGTTTAATTACTGTTTTAATTAGCTGCATTACAGCTTTAATTATCTACTACCAAATACAGTACACAGCAGAAACATGTCAGGATATTAAAGATTTCTTTTCACACCTTGAAAAATATTGTGTGTTACTGTTTGACAAAACACAAATTTACTTGTCTTGAAATGGAATATGTTTTTTTGAAGTATTCAATTTTGGATTTTGCACAACATACGTTTCTGCCATTCCTTTCAAGGTTACAAAATAAGCTGAAAAACACCATTTTGAAAGCTCACGAACTGTTTTCCTTACGGTCAGATCTTGGCTCTGCAAAACACACTAAAAATTCCACTATAACCAAAACAGAAATTTGTTTTGCATATTAACTACATAGTAAATGACAGTAGATAAAACATCAGTTGGCCCATCCAATCTGCAAGACACTCTGGTCCCACTGCCCACCCCCCATCCTTCCCACATTATCTCGCAATCCTGCTCCCAGCATAAAACTATCCTACATAGGTCCTCCTCTTTCATTTCTTCTACTTGTTACCATCCACCTGCCCTTTACCACCACTGTCTGAACCAATCATTTTAAAATGGTCGCCATTTCAGTTGCCAGTGCCTCTCAAAGAAGGCTGCCCAAGGCATAAACCACTTTCTCAGTAAAGTATCATCTTATCTTTCATCTACACATTCCTCCCTACAACTTCACATCATTATCCTTGTATATCATCTTCTATGGAAGTTTTCACCTTCCCATACTTTACTGAAGCCTGTTAAATATTTTAAATTTTCTATTATGTCTCCCCATCCTCCTTTATTCCTGCAAGTCTACTTTAGGTGTCAGATTTTTTTGAGAGGCTTGTTACAGGCCCTGTATCATTTTAGTAGCCCTTTTCTGAACAACTGCCATTCTCTTCATTTCCTTAGGAAGGTACAGCCTCCATAACCAAACAAAAAGTATTTCAAGCTAGGGTTTTACAAATGACCTATACAGAGGCAATATTATCTCCTTTTTCCAGCTAATATCTCTACTTATCCAAACAAGCATACAGTTAGTTTTTCCAGTTGCTTTATTACATTGACTGGAAACTTTAAAATCATCTGAGATAATTAGTCCTAGATTTCTTTCTTATTTGACAATTTCCAGTTCTTGTCCTTTAAATGGTATGTGACTAATGGATTTTTGTATTCCAAATACATGATTTTATACTGTTTCATGCTGAAGCTCATTTGAAAACTAGAAGAACTGTCAAGGGTTTGGAAAAGTCCCCTCTTTTTTTCCTCCTATCCTTTCTGGCATATCTACTCAGTTGTAGATTTTAGTATTGCCTACAAACAAGCAAATTTTCCCTCATTCCCCAGCAATGCTGCTGATAACGACACTGAAAAGAAGTGGCCATGGAATTAAGCTCTGGGGAACCACGTTGACCATTTAGCAAAGTATATTTCATTAACCACCACTCATCTTATACATATACAAAATGCAGTGATGGCCAACACCTGTACCTCTTCCACTGTCCAAATGTAGAACTCTATAGGATCTCTACTAAGAGGATTAGTTCATCAGGATAGGCAGAAAGAAATATGTTATCTGGTTTTCATGTCGGATACTGGATTTGTCACCATCTTCTACTAAAAAAAGCAAAGCCCCCTGTTTTAGGTATGGATTTTTAGTTACATTTTTGAGGAGGCAGGAGAGTTAGATTTAGGTCCTGTTTTTTTTTCCTCTTCAGTTTTGTTGATTAATTTGTTATACTGCCTGACCAAATAAAATCAAGGTGAAACTAGAACCTTAAGACCCTATTTCTCAGTTTTGAAGAGAGTAGAGGTGGTGGTCTTCCCTTTTTGGTTCTGTCTATCCATTCTTCCTTCTATTGTTTTGGATTTTTGAGGCCTGGACCTATTTTTGTTGCCATCTGAATTCCCCCAAAACCCCATCCCATCGGCAGAAGTTTTAAGGAGACTAGGATATACACTAATGACCCTGAAGAAGAAGGGAAATGTAAATAAGAAGAAACGTGGCATCTATCTGGTACACATTTAAATATTTGTTACATTTATAATCTGCATCATATACTTAAAATATCCCTGATATTCTGGAGAGAAGTTTGGAGGTACAAAGAAGGAATAGAAGAGGTTTAAGAAGCTGTAAGAGGTATAACCAAGACATAAACTGGGAATTAAATTAAGTTATCTAGCCCAGCCAGGTAACATAATCAATGTTTTGGAAGTTTTTAAAACTGTCCCTGAAACTGAGAAGGGATCTTGGATGAGAAGATCATGTACTATATTTAAAGCAATCCAGTGTCTCAGATTTATCTAGGAAATAGTACTTTACATAAAGATCTGCCTGAAGATTGGACTTGTATCATCTTGTTAGAACTTTCTTTAATCAAACCATCAGTAATTTTATGCCGGCCTCCAGCGTAATTTTCACTAAAGATTATTTATGGACTCAAACACCCAGGGCCTCAGAGATGAAATTTTGTCCCTGCCCCTCCTCCCCCTCAAGTTTGTGATTTATTGGCTCCCCGCTCCACATTCATCTTTCCTCTGTCTCTGCCCCAGAAGGCCAGTACAGAGACAGGCTGGTTGATACAAAAGGCTGAAACCACATTTGGAAAAAAAAAAAGGAAGGTATTGGTCAAGATGTAACAGTCTGCAGAAAAGACCAAATAAGGGTCTCTACATGACAGGGTATGCAGTACTGAAATGCGCTTTGTCAAGCAAATTGCTACTAGAAAGATGGCTTTCAAAGAGAGGCTCTTCATCAAGACCTATTTGACTGGTTTGAAGGGAGGCTTGGCCAAGACTCTCAAGAACAGGTTAAGGTCCCACTGTGGAACTAGGGGTCTGAATGGAGGGGAAACTCACTTTATCCCCTTTGGGAACTATACCAAATCTGGGTGAGTTGCCACCTTGGCACAAATTACTCTACTAAAAGAAAGTATTTATTTATTTTATTTATTTAAAAACTTTTATATACCGGTATTAGTATGCATACATCATACCGGTTTACAATGTAACTTTAAAGGTAGAAATTACAATGAACAGGGAGGGCGAACAAGGAGGAGTATACAAAGAGCAGGAGGTGGAGGAATTAAAGCAATAAATAAAAAAAAAATAAAAACTGCAACAGACTATTTACAGGAATATACAAGGCGTAGGCAAGATACTTGCAGAAGTCGGTGTACTTAATCAGGGTAGGCTTGTCGGAAGAGCCATGTTTTAAGTTTTTTTCTGAACTTGGCGTAACATGGCTCTAGCCTGAGAGTGGTAGGGAGGGTGTTCCATTGTTTAGGGCCTGCAATGGATAGTGCACGGTCCCTAGTAGAGGAGAGGTGGGCTTTTTTCAAAGGGGGAATGGAGAGGGTGCCTTTGTTGACAGTGCGAGTGGGTCGTTCAGTGCCTATAGGACGAAAGGGTTCATCCAACCAATTGGAATTGTGCGAGTGGATGGACTTGTGCACTATGGTTAGAATTTTGAAGAGAATTCGGGATGCGATGGGGAGCCAGTGGAGTTCTTTGAGTATTGGGGTAATGTGATCAGCTTTCCTTGAGTTGGTGATGACCCTGGCGATGGCATTCTGGAGCATTTGTAAGGGCTTGGTGGTGGAGGAGGGTAGGCCAAGGAAGAGGGCATTACAGTAGTCCAGCTTTGAGGAAAGGGTGGCTTGGACGACGGTGCGGAAGTCATGATAGTGGAGGAGGGGTCTGAGTTTCTTCAGGATGTGAAGCTTGAAGAAACCTTCTTTGAGGATGGAGTTGATCTGTTTTTTGAGATTGAGTTGTTGATCTATGATAACCCCAAGGTCTCTTACTGTGGGTTGGGGTGTTATGACGTTGAAAGCTGGATCGTTGGAGATCGGTGGTTTGGGAGGGAGGTGAGGAGCAGCTCTGTTTTGGAGGAGTTTAGAGCGAGGTGGATGTTGGTGAGGAAGTCATTGATGTTGGCAAGACATGTGTTCCAGAAGGCAAGGGCATCTGAGAGAGAGTTGTGAATGGGAATGACGATTTGAACGTCATCTGCATAGAGGTAGAATTTGAGGCCGAGGTCTGTGAGGAGCTGACATAGAGGTGTGAGATAAATGTTGAAAAGGGTGGAGGAGAGGGAGGAGCCTTGTGGGACACCTTGAGACAAGGGATAGAGTGTGGAGTTGGCGTTTCCTATCTTGACGGAGAACTTTCTGTTAGATAAGTAGGATTTAAACCATAGTAGGGCTAGGCCTGAGATGCCTATTTCGGATAGCCGGTTGATGATGAGGTTATGGTTGATGGTATCAAAGGCAGCTGAGATGTCGAGTAGGGCGAGGAGGTAACAGTTGCCTCGGTCCATGCCTATGAGTAAGTGGTCCGTGAGGGAGAGCAGGAGGGTTTCTGTATTGAGGTATTTACGGAAGCCGTATTGGGCTGGATGCAGAATGTTGTTGCTTTCTAGATATTCTGTAAGTTGGATGTTTACAATCTTTTCCATAATTTTGGATAGGAAGGGCAGGTTAGAGATAGGGCGGAAGTTAGCGGGGTCTTTAGGGTCTAGTGTTGGTTTTTTTTAGGAGGGGCTTGACAATAGCTTGTTTAAGAGCATCTGGGACAGAGCCTGAAGAGAGGGAGGAGTTTATGATGTCTGCGATGGGTTTGGATATACATAATGCATATGTATATATGTATTATGTATATCCATATGTATTATGTATTATGTACTGACAAAAACCAATTATATTTGAGGATTAATGCTTAAAGGCATATATTGTGATTCATAACGCTTTAACAAACTATACCAGGGGAGGTATCAGATAGAAGTGCTCACAGTCTCACAGGCTCTTGCCCTATACAGGGCTACAACCCTTCTCATGTATCGGCACTGTTAAATCACGTCGTCTACCATTACCCCTTGGTAAGCCTGTTTTATTTGTGTTCTTTATAATAAATCACCAAAAACTTTTCTTAAAAAATTTTTCTTTTTTACCCGTGAAAACTAATCACCATTATATTGTTATGTGATCTCTCTATTCAATAAAATTATTTAGTACTGTAACTTAATAAAATTACTTATCTTCGCTTATTGTGTGCTCATTTGTTTGTTATCGGCTGGCTTCCTGCCCGGAAGCCAGCCGAAAAGTTTTTGGTGATTTATTATAAAGAACACAAATAAAACAGGCTTACCAAGGGGTAATGGTAGACGACGTGATTTAACAGTGCCGATACATGAGAAGGGTTGTAGCCCTGTATAGGGCAAGAGCCTGTGAGACTGTGAGCACTTCTATCTGATACCTCCCCTGGTATAGTTTGTTAAAGCGTTATGAATCACAATATATGCCTTTAAGCATTAATCCTCAAATATAATTGGTTTTTGTCAGTTGATAAATTTTGAGGCAGTGAGCCGTTTTGTGTAAGATTTATGTATTATGTATACATAATGCATATGTATATATGTATATATGCATATACAGTATACATAATGCATTCCAATATCTAATTACACCAACACTGAAGGAATCACTACCACAACTATATCAAAACTATACAAATGTTAGACTTTAATTGTACAATATCCACGTAATAGTTACTTTATTAAAACATATTAGAAACATATCAAAACATAAACATATACCATAACATAAATACTCATGTATTTTTTTCAAAGAATATACATATCTCATTCACCACATTCAAACCCTAATCCTCACATATTCTAAATCATACAATGTTATAATCAATATTTTAATCAAAAAATATTCACACATTTTTAAGAACAAATTTATAGGACTCTACCCTTATAGCAAGCAATCGCTGCCACATGCACCTTCAGGTAGCTAGCAGCCAGCCCTTTAGCTAAGCCTGATTGAAGGAATTCTAAAATAAGTGCTATTATGCCCACTTTCTAAGGTGTGATGCTCTTTTTGTGGTAAAACTCTTCAATCAATCACCAGCAATGTTGAGGAATTTCTTGCCTTTAACATGGTTGATATCAAAGCTGAGCACCTGCTGCCTAACCTAGTCCTTTCAAGGGCCATGCTATAAGTGAGAATGGTCCTGGATTCTTCATTAGAATCAGATTTTACCAGAGAAGACCCTGCCCCTTGGGCAGGGTCTGTGGAGGTCTTACTAGCAGCCTCACTAGGTTTGCTTACCAAAGTCTCTTTGGCCAATCCAGGGCTACCAGATTTACTATGAATGAATGGCCTTCTATCCTCTTTATTGTCCTACCCAACAGAGGCCAAGGTGCGAAGACTTATAGCAGGCTGCCCTGAGACCAGGTGCACAGGAAAGGATCTATGCCACTGGAGCTCGGCTCTGCCCTTTGACTGAAAAAAACTTAACCTTGGTGTTCACCTTTAGGTCTGCAATCTGGAGCCCCCAGCAATCCACTATCAGCGGGAAGGCCTCTGGACTTAACGCCTGCTCCTCTGTGATTAGCTTTTTTCTGCTGAGGAATTCAGCCAGGTAGTTGCCTTTTCCTGCTATATGCATTGCCAAGAGTAGGAGTACATTCTCTTCTGTCCATTCGAACAGCCTGGTTGTCTCCTGTGCTAGTGCCTGGATATGGGCACCTCTGTTTTTTTTATTTTTTTTTCATGTACACCACTGCTGTGGCATTGTCCGACATCACCTTGACTGCTCTCCCCTTCAGAACTGGAAGAAAATATTGGAATGCTAACCTGATAGCCCTCGTTTCTAGCCTATTTACTGTCCACTACCCCTCTTTATTTGACCACTGCCCCTATCCTACCTGGTCCTGGCAGTGTGCCCCCCGTCCCCCGTCCCAGCCTCTTAGGCAAGCATCTGTGGTGAGTAAGATCCAGTCCGGAGACTTCATGGTTATCCCCTTTAATAGATTAAAAATAGCTGACTCTACCAGCCTAGACTCCTATTTATCTCTGCAGACACCTGTATTCAGTGCTGCTAATTCTGCAAAGCAGGTGACTAGCACGATGGGAGGAACTGCTGCACCAGAACTCATATGGGACCTGGCCCATGGTACCAAGTCCAATGCTGCTGCTGCTACAGGGCCAAGCAGCTGGAGGTACTGCCATTCCCTGCAGGGGGAGCAGTCCTTTCCTGCCATTGGAAAGGACTACTCCCCCTGCATCAATCTGGATAGCCTTTTGAGAAAAAAAGTGACCTTTCCATCCTTGGTATCAGAGTGCATCCCTAAAAATTCCAGAGACTCAATTGACTCCAAATTGCTTTTCATGAGATCCATTATCCAACCTAGCTGCTGCAAAAGCTGGACCACTTCCTGCAAGGACCCGAGGCTCTCCTAAGCCAGTCATCTAAGCAGAGGTGAACCATAACTCCCTGCTTGTGTAGGGCTACCACTACTACCACTACTACCTTGATAAAAAGTCCTCGGCACAGTGACTAACCCGAAGGACAATGCGTGGAATTTAAAGTGATATTTCAGCATGCAGAACCTTAGCAGGCTTTGATGTGAATCTCGGAGGGAAATATGGAAGTATGCTTCCTCTAAATCCAATGAAGCCAAGTATTCCCCCCGCCTCACTGAGGTCATTACTGGCCTTAACATCTCTATATGAAAGTGGGGCATGTGTAGGCATGTTTTGACCTCCTTTAAGTCTAAGACTGGCCAGAAGGATCCATCCTTTCTCAGCAAAACAAAGTATAATAAGTAGGTCTCCCCAACCCCTTTTCTTCGAGTGCACTAGCATGATAGCCTGAAGAAGCTGAAGTTTGCTTAGTATTACTTTTACATCCTATCTTTTGAATGGCAATGTACAGGGAGATACCATGAACATGATGGTGCCATGAATGTAATTTGCCTTGAGCTACCAATGAAATGGCATAAGCTAAATGAACAAAATTAAAATAAAAAATAGCCCTGCCCAATGATGTCCAGGACCCATTGGTCCGTGGTGATTTGAGTCCATTCGGCATAGTTCCTCAGAAGGCAGCCACCTATGGGTACTATCGCAGAGGAGTCATCCCCCCCCATGTGTCATTGCTGGGGTGTCCAGAACCTGAAGCTGCAATGGTAATCCTTTTAGGCTTTCTGGCTCCGCAAGAAAACTGGGCTTTAGATCTTTTGGCCTGTTGTGATGAGTATCTACCTGCTTGAAATTCTCGGAAGTCCCTAAATATTTGGCACCTCAAACCTCAAATACCTGTCCTATGCAGGCAACCTCTGTGATTAAACTCCCCTAGGCCCTTGACAAGCTTTTCCAATTCCTCCCAATAACTAGCCTCCCTTAAAGGCAACTTCTTGATGCACTTTTTGGACAACACATCCGTGGCCCAATTCCAGAGCCACAGGAGCCTTCTAGTGGCCTTCTCCAAGGCCACTCCCCGAGAAGCTATCCTTATTAATCATACAGGGTGTCTGCCAGTTAAGCCATTCCTCATTCTATTCTAGCTGACAACTCTGTCTAGGAGCTGCTGAACTCAGCAAACCACTTCCTGGGCTACATAACCACCAAAAATAGTAGCCTGCAAAGCCAAGGCACTGGTGGAGAAAGCCCTCTTTAGGACTGAGTCTATTTTCCTATCCTGGGGAGGACCCACCCTCAACTGAAATGGTTGCTTTGAGGGTGAGATGGTCAACACTAGGGCACCAACTTTCAGAATTCTTAATAGTACTTTCCAGTCCTTTATTGGCAGTGGTTAGATTCTACTCATAAGACTTCTACCCTTTAGGCCCCCTGGGGCATGTTCCTTCTGCTACCTCCATGGCCTTCAATGCTGGGTGCAAGGGGAACGTTTTTAAGGGCTTGCGGATCCCCTATAATGTGGGAGTCCCCTTCTATCTAATCATCCCTTGAGGGTTCGAGATCTTCAGGGCTGACATCACATAGGAAATGAGAACTACTAGCTCTTCCCTGTGAAATAGCTGTACCACCTCTGATTCCTGCTCCTCTGTCGAGTATTCCCCTTCTTCTAGGTGCTCAGAAGCCCTAGAACGACTCAACTCCCAATCTGACAAAGAATCCTTTCCAGATCTTTGGTTAAGTGTCTGAGCCAAAGAGCCCAAATTTTATAGAAGTCTTAGCTTTTTAAAGAGAGGAGCCCTCCCTTCTGGGCCCTTACAAGTGCCCAATTGGGTGAGAGAGGGAACCCTATTCTGGATTCTGCATGTGTCATCATATTCCATTTATATTCTGGAGACTAATATCTGCATCCTGGCAAAATGGTCAAAGGTATTCTTAATACCACACAATTAATTTTGAAATGTAGACAGCCTATAGCTGACTAGACTAACAGAATCCAAGAGGTTCATTCCAAATTCCCAGAAGACCTGGGGTCCAATCTGTCTTCCAGTTTCTAATTCCAAGTGAAAACAAATCAAGCAGCATGGTTAATGTTGGTCCACTTGGATACATAAAAATTAGAAAATCATGTAAATTGTGGATGATACCTTTTCATTGGATCAACTTACTACTACATATATATTTGTGACTAGCTGTCCAGAGCTATACACTCTTCATGTATGTTCAGAACGAGCTACAGATGGTGTTGCTCTGGAAAGACAATCACAGAATTAAGTTATCCCAATGAAAAGGTAGAACCCAAACTTGCTTACTGACCTATATTTCTACATGAAAATGAAAGGATAGGGAAAGCTAAAGACTTAACACTTTCATGTTACATTACAAAGAAAAAAAAAATCTTTTAGCCTGACAGTTTGAATATTGAATAAATTAAGACAAATGTTCTCCCTGCAGTATTTTTTCTCTCTTTCAGGGCTTAGTCTACATAAAATAAAATATTATTAGAACTACCCATATGATTAACACCACATATATTGTGAAATCTGATGAGCAGCTTATAAACCTCAGTGAATCATATTTGGGTACTTCCTACAAAATGCAGTTCTAACCACTCAGTTCTGATGTTCTCTCTTCTGTGTCTAATTTTATTTTCTCTGCTTAAAAGTTATAAGTCACCAAGAAAAAAACAATTAAACATATTTCTAAACATGATTTGTTTAGTTAGAAATATATGCAGTTTTCAACTGAATCTTAAACCTTGATATTGTACAGTAGCTGGAATAAAGCTACCATCTAAAGAAGAATGCAACTTTTTCAATCAAATTGATCAAGTATTAAACTTTATGACCCTCTCTCCACCAGAGTTTCAGGAAGGGGCAGAGGAAGTATGCAGTTAGTGAAAAGGGATGAACTCCATAGTGTCCTACATGAATATGAGCTGTCAAGCATGATCAGTTGGGTATACTGGAAGAATGGGTGTTGAGACCCCTTAAAGTTGCAAAGCAAAGCTTTCATGCTACGAATTTCCATAAGGCAGAGCATTGTAGATTTTGGCTGAATCACAATATGAGAATGAGTTCTAAGCTTCAGAAATGTGAGAAAGAGGAAAGTGTCTAGGAAGGTTCAGAGATGTTTAGCCAAATAGACAGATTTTCAGCCCCAGTGTTAATGCGTATCTGAAAACCCTGGGCACCAAGTTTTTGTAACAGATAGAATAAAGCTGTGCAGGAAGGAAGAACTTGCATACTCTCTCTACATTCTCCTGCTGGGCTCTCAGCCTTGTGGTTAAGATAATGCTAAGTGAAGAGAGTTGACTGGTGTTGAGTAAGCTAGCATCACAAAGGGCCAGAGTCAGTAACTGACAAGACATGATTACAGCAGCACTATAATCCCTAGCAAGAGGAGCCTTTCCAGTCAGGAAAGAGCTTTGGAGTTTGATCCCTCCAAGAAAGCCTTTTCTTGATTACAATGATTTTTGCATGGCCTTGTACGCTATAGGGTGGATTTTCAAAGCCCTAACTGTGTAAATTCCGGTGTTTACACGTGTGGCTGGGCCTTGCGTGCGCCGGGCGAATTTTCAAAGAGGCCTGACCACATGCCAGCACGTGAATAAGTGCCGGGCCTCTTTGAAGGGGCGGGCCGGGACAGTGCCATTGTTCGCTTTACCGAAGAATCGCGAGCCGGCAGCCAGCCAGCATGTGCAACTTGCTTCAGCTCAGGAGCTGAAGTAAGTTGTGAAACAAAGGAAAAAAAAATTAAAAGGTAGAGTTTTTTAGGGGATGGGGAAGAGAGGGGAAGAGGGAAGGAATCCAGGTAGGGAAGTTCCCTCCCAGTCCGCTCCTTAATTGGAGCAGACTGGGAGGTAACTGGGGACGGCCCGAATGCGTCGCCGCGCAAAAGTTGCATAATGTCTCCGCACCTTGCGTACGCCGCCCGCACATATGAGCGCGGATTATAAAATCTGGCACGCATGTGCTCGTGGCCCACAGATTTTCTACCATGCGTGCGCCGGCACGTGCATGTTAGAAAATCAGCGGGTCCATGTGTGTGATCGCCGGGAAGCGCCCTCACCTGGACACACACACGCGCACAGTGGAAAATCTACCCCTAAGATTCTTATAGGGTTAGACTTGTGCAATGCATTATACTTAGGTTTACCAAACATTCTGCACTAGTTGCACTGCAGGCAATTCAAAATGCTGCAGCTAGAGTAGTAACAGACACATGTAGTTACAACCCCATTTCGTTTGTTCTTTTCTCGCTGGCTTCCGATTATATATCGTGTACAATTTAAATCTTAATACTAATTCATAAAGTGATTTCTGACAGCAGTCTAGCTTGTCTTGCCTCCACATTAAAAGGTTTACACTCCATCCCATACCTTATGATCTTCAAGTCAGAATCTCTTGGAGATTCCCTCTGTCCATATAATGGCATCTGTATGATACAAGGGGCCATACCTTTATGACAGCAGGTCCAGTTTTATGGGACTCATTACCAGCTGAGTTCAGGACTGAGACATGTCTGAAATCTTTTAGAAAAAAGCTGAAGGAATTTTATTTTCATCAAGCATGTGAAAATATGAATTGTATAAAAAGTTAAGCTATTATGTAATGAGCAGGACTGATATGATTTATTGACATCTGTGGAAGATATGTACATTCTCAAGTGTTGAAGATCTTAACAGTCACTAATATTATTGCACATTAGGTAGGCAATTATGACTATTGTTTTGTGTTTGTGGTTTATATGTAAATTATTTATGAATGTTTTATTTGTAATCCACCTAGAATGGATGACAGGCAGATAACAAATATTTTAAATAAGACATGGACCCAGAACCCCATCACAGGTGGAGTTTGGTCCTCAGGAGGGCATGGTCCCAGTAGCACAGGAAAGAGACTACAGTTTTTATTGCCCCCCAGGAGGGGTATGAGCCCTACAAAGAAGAGGAAGCAAAGCTAAGATGGCAACTAGCAGTCAAGTGTCAGACTGGATATGACAGTTCCCTACCATATGACTAATTTCAACCACTGGCCCAGATGCATCCTACTCATGGGGAATAGTAGTAAAGAATCAGTATAACCGAACAAAAGGAGCTCAGGAGGGTTTTTCTTTGAATAGTAATGTCCTGGGATTAATACCAGTCACTGTTTAATATCTCCAAGGAACTCATATTTGTTCTGTTTATGCACTGTTTGGTACCTCCTGTGAACTTACTGCTTTACAAATTTAATAAAAACTTGTAAATACTGCCAACCTTGTTTACAGTCCCATTTGTTTGGGGTTTCTTGGGGGCTGGGGGGAATGGGGGGATGAGAGAGAAATGCTTACCGCTAACATCCTTTTACCCCAGGTGGAGGCATCAAGCACCATATACCCAAAGACTGAAGGAGTCTGCCCGATAGCGAGGAGGGGGCCTGCTACATCCGTTCTAGGTCAAGGAATGCCTTGCCAAGAGCGTTACATTTGTTTTCTATTGGCTAGATAATCAGGAAGAAAGTTGTTTTTTTTTTAATTTGGCAAAAAAACCCCCAAAACATCAAGAATTAAAAGTCTAAATGATCTCTCTACCAAGTTAACTTTGGAAATCTGTACTACAGTATGTAATTAAACGAGGACTGTACTGTGCTTTGCCTGGGAACTGTTGATTCAAGACAAACAAATGGATTCCCTGAGAGTGCAATCCACTTTCCTGCTAGACTGTTCTGAAAAGAAAAATGAAGTGGTCTTACAGTCTGCATGTCCAAACTCAGACAAGTTTTTATTTGCTACAACATATTATAAGTTTAATAGACACAGTAAGGAAACAGGAACAGTGTAGAAGAAATGGAAAGAGAGGGAACAAGAGAATCATGGTGACAATATTGACACTGTATGTATTTTTCAAAGCTGCCATTACAGACAATACTACGTTTGTTTTAAAACAATGTAATTGCAAAGCAATAGGTAAAAATAATAACTTGCAGAAAGCCAATGGGGAAATGAACAAATACACATGTGCTGATATTCTTCACATAACAAAAGCAACAAACAAGAAAACTCTGTAAGCAACTTACCCTGAAGATCTGAGATTAAAGCGCTGCTGTCTGTGGAAACTCCATGGTCTGGCCCTTCAGGCCGTGGAGGAAGAGGCTCTCTCACTTGGGACATCTGCCAGCTCTCTCACCAAGAAGTAAAGTATCTAAGCCCCCAAAAAACTAACAATGGACCCTGCAGAGACAAACACATGAAAGCCTTACTTTTGTGTGTGTAGAAATGATGTCAAAAGAAAAAGAAATAAGTAAATGCTCCTTAGGGCAAGCACTGAGCAGTAACTGTTGCATGGGCAGTTACATTCCACATTAGGAATTTCTTTTCGCATGCTGAACAAATAAGGAAGAGAAATAATGTTAGATGTCCCTTAAAGTACCAAGAAAGCTGGGGAGGGTAGGAAAGGGGATTGGGAGTTCTCCAGTGTTTGGCTCAGAGGGCGCTGGACTCTCCATGGGTTTCAATGTTAAGCAAAAGAGCCTGAGGGAAGCCTCTGAAAGCCCTAGTATAATCAACAAATCTCAGGTCCGTGGCTCTGCATCCAGGCCTCTGCTAATGAGAGGAAGGTAGCATCACCCAGACCCTGAGCCTCTATAGCCTTCATGTTCCCTCTTGCACACAGCAGACTCTCTCACCCCCCACCACACACACTCTCTCTCAGAGACTTTCATCATCTCTGCACACAAAAACATCCAGCCTTAGTGAGCAGCCGATCACCTGGGAAAAGCAAGGCAGAGGGATCCCAAGTCTTAACACCCACCTGTTTCTGAGCTGAAGTTGCCAGAAGGGAGTAGGAGAGGAAAAAAAGAGTAGGAGGAAGAGGCAGTAAGATATCAAACATGTCACAGTATAACCCCAAAGTGAGAAGCTTCATACCTGCAAACATATGCCTGCTCTGTTTATTTTCAAATAGCATACAAATGGTGCATTTGCAAACCCCACCAATCCCACAAAAAAAAAAAACTACTACTGAGAATTGCTAAAATCTGCGATTTTGTGATGTGAACTTTTGTCAAGTTTTAGTTATTAGATCTAATACTGTAGCACTTTTAATCTGTCTACTTCTGCAATGAGTGGCCCAAGGGTTGCATGCAAGTTCTTAACTTATGTTAAACTACATATTTCAGGTTCAAACACTTCAGCTTAGCAACTTGCTCTATATAAAGCTGGGAAACATAAGAACATACCACAGAAAATGCATATGGAGAGAGACCAAAGGTCCATCAAGGCCAGCATCCACATCTTTGACAGTGGCCAATCCAGGTCACAAGTGTCCAACAGGATCCCAAAGAATATAGCAATGCTTCTTGCTCAAAACCAGGGATAACAAGTGGCTTTCTAAAGTCTACATGATTAATAATGGTTTATAGACACTTCCTCCAGGAACTTGTACAAACCATGGTAACTTGCCTGCTTGGTGCGAAGGGGCAGACTTTATTTATTTATTTTTATATACTGATATTCATGGTAGCGTCATACCGTTTACAGATACATCATTTCAATGAAATATACAGCAAATACATAAAATACATTAATAAGATATACAGGGGCAGATTTTTAAAAAGTACGCGCGTGCAAACAAGAGTACGCCGGATTTTAAGCTGTGCAAAATCGGCAGCCTGCGTGCGCCAAACCGCGCAGCCTGCCTCCGTTCCCTCCGAGGCCGCTCTGAAATCGGAGCGGCCTCTGAGGGAACTTTCTTTCCGGGGCCCCCCACCTATCCCATCCCTATCTAAACTCCCCACCTACCTTTATTATACGCCGGCCAGCTGCCGGCGCGTGATTCCCCGGCCCGGGAGCAGTTTCTGAGGCCTCAGCCACGCCCCTGAAATGCCCCCAGGCCAGAACCACGCCCATGGCCCCGCCCCTGGAACGCCCCCGATGATGCGTCCCCGACACGTGTCCCGAGGCTTGCGCGCGCCGCCGAGCCTATGCAACATAGGCTCGGCGCGTACAGGGGGTGGAAGGGGCAGCTTTTCGGGGGTTATGCACGTATCTTCCGTGCATACCCCTTTGAAAATCTGCCCCACAATGTACACATAAAATGACTAAAGTGAATTAAAATAACATAATACAACTAGCTTAAAATCCTTTAAAATAAAAAACAAAAACAAACCTCACGCGTCACCTAGATAGAATTTTAGCCAGTGCTGGGGAGGAGCCATCTGAGATGGTACATGTGGGCATCAATGACATAGGAAGGTGTGGGAAGGAGATTCTGGAAGTCAAATTTAAGCTGTTAGGTAGAAAGTTAAAAGCCAGAACCTAAAGGGGACCATTCAATGAAATGATCCCTTTTCCACATGCCGGACCCCAGAGGCAATCAGAACTCTGGAGTCTCAATGCATAGATAAGATGATGGTGCAGTGAAGAAGGCTTTAGTTTTGTAAGGAACTGGACAAAAATGTTGGGGATGGGGAAGCCTATTCCGAAAGGATGGGCTCCACCTTAACCAGGGTAGAACCAAACTCTGGCACTAATCTTCAAAAAAGGAGATAGTGCAGCTTTTAAACTAGAACATGGAGGAAAGCCAACAGTCACTCAGCTGTGCATAGTTTGCAGGGAGGTATCTTCAAAGGATATGAAAATTACAGCATCCCAATAGAGAGGTTTCAAGAAAAGCAAAAGCAGCCCATGTGCCTATAAGTAAAGAACCACCTGAGTTAAAAGATTCAAAATTACCCTGGTCAACATACGCAGATTGTCAATATAAATAAAAAATGTATCTTGAAACGAGTGTATACTAATACCAGAAGTCTAAAAAGTAAGAAGGGAGAGTTAGAATATATAGCACTGAATGCAGAGGCAGACTTAATTGGCATCTCAGAAACCTGATGAAAGGAAGATAACCAATGGAACAGTGCTATACCAAAGTACAAATTATCTCTCAATAATAGGATGGTTCAACATGTTGGATAGTGGGGCTTTATGTTAGGGATGGCACCAACAGGATAAAGATCCTACAGGAGACTAAATGCACAATAGAATCTTTATGAGTAGGAATTCCATGTGCAATGGGGAAGAATATAACAGTGAAGGTATATTACCATCCACCTGGCCAAAATGAACAAACAATGAAATGGTAACAGAGATCAGAGAAGCTAATAAATTTGGCAACATGGTAATAATGGGAGAATTAAGTTACCCACATATACAACGTGCAAGGAATTGGTAAATCAAGTCCACCTTCAAATTATAATAGTTTTTTATTTGAATTTTCTCAATTTTCTCAGTATTGTTAATGGCAACTCCATATATCTTCAACAACAGTCATTTAAAGTCCCCCGACACGGTCCGTGTTTCACGGTAGCTGCATCGGGAGGGACCCACAATCAATATCATCTTGTATATGCATCATGGAGCGCCCATGTCAGGACATGCTAGGGAGGTAAAGTTTCTAGATGAAATAAATAACTGCTTCATGAAGCAGTTGGTCCAGGAACTAATGAGAGCATTTTAGGCTTAATTCTTAGTGGAACACAGGAATTTGACTTAATGACTGGAGGGAGGACAACTCTGGCATAAAAATTTCAAAAGGGAGACTTTGATGACATGAGAAAATAAGTTAGGAAAAAACTGAAAAGTGCACCTACAAAGGTTAAGAATTTACATTAGATGTGGTTATTATTTAAAAATACCATTTTGGAAGTCCAGTCCAGATGTATTCCACATATTAAAAAAGGTGGAAGAAAGGCCAAATGACTGCCAGCATTGCTAAAAGGTGACATGAAAGGTAATTTTAGCCAAAATAACTTATTTCAAAAATTTGAAAAAGATCCAGCTGAAGAAAATAAGAAGAAGCATACGTATTGGCAAGTTTTACCAGACAGGCAAAAGGAGAATTTGAAAAGAAGTTAGCCATACAGGAAAAAAACTCAAAATCTTTTTGAAATATATCTGAAGCAGGAAGCCTGTGAAGAAGTTGGCTGGACTGCTAGATAATCGAGGAGTTAAAGGGGCACTAAGGTAAGATAAGACCATCACAGAAAGACTAAATTAATTATTTGCTTCAGAGTTTACTGAAGAGGATGCTGGGGAAAATACTTGTGCCGGAAACTGTATTCAGTGGTGATGATTCAGAAGAACTGAAACAAATCACAGTGAAGCTGGAAGATGTAATCTGACAGACTGACAAACTAAAGAGTAGCAAATCACCTGAACAGATGGTATACATCCCAGAGTTCTGAAAGAACTAGTAACTTATAACCTATCATTAATACTGTCCATTGTACCAGAAGATTGGAGGGTGGCCAATGTAACCCCTATCTTTAAAAAGGACTCCAAGGGTGATCCGGGGAAACCATAGACCGTTTAGTCTGACTTCAGTGCCAGAAAAATCATGGAAACTATTCTAAAGAACAAAATCACAGAACATATAGAAAGAAATAGTTTAATGGGACACAGCCAGCATGGATTTACACAAGGGAAGTCTTGCCTCACCAATCTGCTACATTTGTTTGAAGGGGTTAATAAAAATGTGGATAACTGTGAGCCAGTGGACATACTGTATTTGGATTTTCAGAAGGTGTTTGACAAAGTGCCCCATGAAAGACTCCGGAGAAAATTGAAAAGTTACAGGATGGGATGCAATGCCCTATTGTGGATTGCAAACTGGTTAAAAGATAGGAAAGATTATAAAACTAAACGGTCAGTTTTCTCTGTGGAGAAGGGTAATCAGTGGAGTAATCCAGGGATCAGTAACATGGAAACATAAAAATGATGGCAGAAAAGGACAAATGGTCCATCTAGTCTGCCCAGCAAGCTTCCAATGGTAGTTTCTTCTGTGCTGTGTAGTTTACCCCAATGTATCAGTCAGTTCTGCTTGATGTACTTTGCTTATGGCCTTGGCCATAGAAGCAGTCCTGTGTTGTTTTTTTACTTAATGTCTGTGTATTAGTACGATAGACTGTAAAAATGTCATGGTTTGCATTGGTTGTTTCTGAATCCAAATTCCTCTTTCCCTTTACCCCACTCCCTTCCTTCGAAGCAGAGAGCAATGTTGCAGTTGCATCAAAAGCATCAAGGCTTATTGGTCAAGTGTAATAATCCATGACTTCTATTAAGGTTTGTAACCGCTGCTCTGTGCAGGTTATTCCCATACTTATCAGTTCCCCAGACCGTAAAAATCGGGGCCCTAGTTGGTTGCTGACTTCTCCCCTGCCACTGAAGCAGAGAGCATTGTTGGAGTGGCATCAAAATTACTTACATAAGAACATAAGATATGACAAACTGAATCAGACCAAGGGTCCATCAAGCCCAGCATTCTGTTTCAAAGAATGGCCAATCCAAGTCACAAGTACCAAACATTAAACAGATCTCAAGGACTGTATCCAAACCTTTTTTAAACCCAGTTACACTAACTGCCATAACCACATCCTCTGGCAATGAATTCCAGAGCTTAACTATGTGCTGAGTAAAAAAGAATTTTCTTCGATTTGTTTTAAATGAGTTACTTGCTAACTTCATGGAGTGCCCCCTAGTCCTATTATCTGAGAGTAAACAACTGATTTACAATAACCTGTTCAAGTCTTTTCATGATTTTGAAGACCTCTATCATATCCCTTCTCAGTCATCTTTTCTCCAAACTGAACAGCCCTAACTTCCTTAGCCTTTCCTCATAGGGGAGACTTTCCATGCCCCCTTATTTTGGTCACCCTTCTCTGCACTTTCTCCAGCACAACTATATCTTTTTTGAGATGTGGCGACCAAAATTCCACACAGTATTCAAAGTCTGGTCTCACCATGGAGTGATACAGAGGCATTATGATATCCACAGTTTTATTTGCCATGCCCTTCCTAATAATCCCTAACATTCTGTTTGCTTTTTTGACCGCCACATAACACTGAGCCAACGATTTCAATGCATTATCCATTATGATGCCTAGATTTCTTTCCTGGGTGGTAACTCCTAAGACAGAACCTAACATTGTGTAACTACAGCAAGGGTTATTTTTTCCTATGGGTAGATTTTAAGACATGCGCGTACTACCCGGCGTGCACACATGGACATGCAATTTTATAATATGCGCGCACATGTTATAAAATTAAGGGTCAGCACGCACAAGGGGGTGCACAATTGTGCACTTTGTGCATGCCAAGCCCGTGCCGCCTTCCCCCCATTCCCTTCCCCTACCTCCCCCGCCCTTTCCTTTTCCTTGTTTTTTTTTTTCTTGTTTTCAAACTTACTTCAGCCTTGGGACTGAAGTAAGTTGCGCGCGCCGGCCGACTGCCGGCACATAATCCCCAGCCCAGCGGCCGTGCGGAGACCTCTGGCCATGCCCCCGCCCTACCCCCTTCCCACCTTTTTTGCAAGCCCCGGGACTTACATGTGTCCCGGGGCCTTTTGGAAGCCCAATCTTCCAGTTTCACAAGGTCCTCCTGCAATTTATCACAATCCATATTTAACTACTCTGCATAATTTTGTGTCATCTGAAAATTTGATCACCTCACTCGTCATACCCCTTTCCAGATCATTTACAAATATATTAAAAAGCACCAGTCCAGGAGGGCGCACTTGAGCAGCGACCAAGATGGCCACATGATCTAGCTGCTCTGTGTGCATCCTTGCATTTTAAGGATCTCCCCGCCTTCAGATTTTGCTCAAACCGATTTCTTATTGCTAATTCTTTACACTTATTTATTTATTTTTAACTTTTATATACCGATATTCCTGTATAGAATACAAATCGCACCGGTTTACAATGAACAAAACCTCGCCTGTGAGCGTTACATGGAACAATTAACAATGAAAACTTTGAATAACTGACATTGAACAAAATGGGAGACATTGATTAAACAAAGCATAAACATTTACATAAATGAGATACAAGTACTTAAAGCCAATCTGATGAACTATGTAACATTACTCAGAAAGGTTGCTAAATACTTAGATAAATCTTGCTGAAAATACAATACTTAATGGGAACAAGTGGGCAAGTGGCGTGACTTGGTTTGGCTAACGTGACAGAATGGCCTGGTGTTATCATTCTGGAAATGCTGATCTAAATAGCCACATTTTGTGGGGGGTTTTTTGAAGGATATCAGGCAGAGGTCTTGTCAGAGATCTGGTGGGAGAGTGTTCCATTGTGGAGGACCTGCAGTGGATAGGGATCTTTTCCTTAGGGATGTTTTTGCTGGAGGGGCGTATAGAGTGCCTTGGTAGGCTCTTCTAAATTGGTCTGACCGAGGTGTGAGGACGCAGATGGATAGTAAGATCAATTGGGGAGAGAGTGTGTAAGATTTTGTGCATAATGGTAAGGACTTTGTAAAGGATTCTGAATTTGATAGGAAGCCAATGGAGGTTGTAGAGGATGGGCGTGATATGATCGCTCTTTTTTGTGTTTGTCAGGATCCTGGCAGCAGAGTTCTGTAACATCTGTAGGGGCTTGATGGTGTTTGCAGGAAGGCTGAGAAGCAGGGAGTTACAGAAGTCGAGTTTAGAGAGAATGATTGATTGTAGTATCAAGTGGAAGTCCTGCAGGTGAAGGAGGGGTTTTAGCTTTTTTAGGACTTGCAGTTTGAAAAAGCATTTCTTAGTGGTGGTGGTTACAAATTTTTTGAGGTTAAGCTGGTTGTCCAGGAGCACGCCCAGATCTCTCACATAAGACGAGTGTTTGCAGTTAGTGAAGTGGGAGGAGGGGGAGTTAAGGAGAAGGTTGTTGTCCTCCTGAGAGATGAAGAGGATTTCAGTCTTGTCAGTGTTGAGGACTAGATTGAGACTAGAGAGGAGCATGTTGATTTCTTGGATGCAACTATTCCAGATGCTTAGGGTTTTATGTAGAGATTCAGTGATAGGAATGAGAATTTGAACATCATCTGCATATAGATAATGTTTGATCTTTAACTTGGTAAGAAGGTGGCAGAGAGGTAGAAGGTATATGTTGAAGAGGGTTGGTGAGAGGGAAGATCCTTGGGGGGACTCCCAGATTGGAGCTGACCGGGTGCGATTCTTTGTTGTTTATTTTAACCTTGAAAGATCTGTTGCAGAGAAAGGATTTGAACCAGCTGAGTGCTGTACCAGTAATGTCTATGTCTATGAGCGGTTGACCGGTTGACCGTGTCGAAGGCCGCAGATAGATCTAGGAGCACAGGTAGGTAAGGTTGTTTTTTGTCCATGCTCAGGATAATGGAGTCAGTGAGAGAAATTAGGAGGGACTCAGTGTTTAGTGATTTATGAAATCTATATTGCGAAGGAGCTAGAATCTTGTGTTTTTTATGTCAGCACCTAAGCCGGGGAAAAATAGAAGCAGCCTTCGCTGCAGGAGGAGGTACCAAGTGAACGAAGACCTATCTGCCATCTCCTGACAAGGCCCCTACATCATGAAACATGGCGTCAGCAGATCTTGTTCTAGCAGAATTAAGATTGCTGAAGGACATGCTTCACAGTAATATGTACTCAACCACCGCAATCCGCTCGGATCTTTCGTAGTTATCACAACCATTTGCAACTTTTACCACCTGCTTAGAGGAAGTGGAGGCTCAAAACGGAATCTCTGCTTGTTAGTGCTGCACAACTCCCAAACCTCTCTCACTAAGTGGAATGGCTCAAGTACGAGATGGAAGACCTCTCAAATAGGAACAGACGGAACAATATTTGCTTACTGGGAATCCAAGAAGGTTCAAAAGGTACAGATATCATTACATTTTTAACTGATCTCATCCCGACCTGCCTCCATCTGAAATTTACATTACCTTTGGAGATTGATCACGCTCATCGCACTCCCTCTCGGAGGCCACAAAATCCTAAACATCTGCGCCCTATTATCTTCAAACTTCTGCGATATCAACAAGTATGTTATGGCCACTGCCCGAGCTAAAGCACCTATTACATTTCAAGGTAACACTATTCTATTTGTTCCTGACTTGGCTAAAACAGCAGCCCGAAGGAAGGCCTTTCTAGCTCTCTGTTCTTGTCTCCATGCTTTAGCTTAATGTACCCGATACGAATGAGGATCACATATCACAATCAGACCAAATCTTTTGAGTCCCCAGATGCACTAGAAGCATATATTGCATCATTGGAAGAGTCCTCGAATATGGTGACCTGAGGAATACAGGTCTGGACTGTGCCTTCACTTTCTAACTGATTGCGGCAATTAGTCAACATGATCTGGATTAACATGAATGGTTTTTGTGCACTTATAATTTTGGCCAGCCTTTAAATTTAAGTTAAGTTTTCACTCAATCTGCATACTACGACGCCTTTTTTGAGTTGGACACTTTTAATGGACAACAGTTTTTACATACTCTTTGAATGATATTGGTTTCCTTTTTTTTTTTTTTTTTTTTTTTTAATATTGCGTCGCAATGCTGACCTAGGGCAAGACTCCCTCCAGTTTTGTTTTTTCTTTTTAAATATCATTGTATTTTGCCACTGAATCTAGCATATCTAGTTGGGATCTGGCCCTAAGAGGCCCATTTTTTGTTCTAAAAGCCAACAGCCTGGGCTTGTTATTGGGCTTTCTTGTTTATTTTATTTTTAATACATTTACCCGAGTATGGGGGGTATTTTTTGTTACTGATTATGGTTGCCATCTCTGCTATATATAACTGCTTGCTTAGGCTTTAGTGGGTGGCTATGTGCAGTGCTTGTCTTATTACTTAATTTCAATGCCTTCTTTCTCTTCGATGCAGGTTATATTACTTAATGTCAATGGGCTCTCACACCCGATTAAAGGAAAGCATTTTTATCCCACTTGTATTCACTATACCCAGACATGGTCTTATTACAGGAGACTCATCTTTCAACCAAGGAATCACAGAAACTGAAACAAGCTTGGGTTGGGAAAATTCTCTTTAGTCCAGCTCAACAAAAATCATGGGAGTAGTTAATTTATTTCATAAAAAACTTGGAGTTTCACTTACTAAGCATAGGCGGACCTGGAAGGTAGATGGGTTTCAGCACAAGCTAACATTGGAGGGGAGTCTTTTCTTTAATGTGCATGCTCCTAATATAGATGATCCAAGTTTTTTTCCAAAGACTTTCTGTACAACTATTAACAAATAGAGAGTCTTATTTAATCATGGGATGAGATTTTAACAAACCATTGGATTTATTATTAGATAAGCAATCTTCAGCGCAAATTTCTTACTCTAAAATGCATTGGGCTTTACATAATCGAATAGATAATATGGCTCTGGTTGACCAATGGCATATTCTACCCCCTACAGATAAAGATTTCACCTTTTATTCGCACCCCATCTAACCTATTCTCGCACTGATTATTTCCATATATCTGATTCTCTTCTTCCCAGCATTCTTTCAGCTACAATCCAACCTATTTTAGTATCAGACCATGCGGCAGTTACTATCTCCCTTAACTTGCCCTCCTTGCCTAAGGAGGACCGTTTATGGAGATTTAACCCAACTCTGCTTGAAGATCCAGATTTTAAGGTGCATATGAAAGGAAAAATCCCAGGATGGCACGAGCTACTACCATCGCAAGGATGCTGCAAACGTCTTCCTTTCCTGCTCCTGTACCTTGCTCTAGGCAGCATGCACGCACATCACAGAACAGCTGATACAGGCCCCATAACGGGAACTCTACCATGGTGCTGTCTAATGACATAATTGATGCTTCTATACTAATAGGCTGAGCCATCCACTCTACTGATGCCTCAGCAACAGGTCTTCTGCCTTGCCTGCAGTGTGTGTTTGTTCTGTTCCTGTGCTTCCTGTGTCTCCTTGCTGTTCTTTGCCTGGTCTTGCCATGCTGTCTTGAATCTTCTGCCCTGCTCCTTGTTTCTCCCTCCCATTGCCTTGTCCTGATCTGCCCTTGTCTTGGTTCTTCTTGTCCAAGCTGTCTTTGTCTTTTGTCTGCCTGGTATTGACCTCTGCTATGGACCTGGATCACTGTTATGCCTACCACCTGGTACTGACCACTGCTATAGACCTGGAACACTCTCCTGCCTGCCACCTGGTACTGATCTCCGCTACAGACACTGACCACTCTTTGATCACTGCCTGTCCTGATTCTTGACCTGGACCCAGTTACAAGAAAATTATTCCTTACCTGCTAATTTTCGTTCCTGTAGTACCATGGATCAGTCCAGACAGTGGGTTATATCCCCCGACCAGCAGATGGAGTCAGAACAGAGTTTGAGAGCATCAGCATATAGAGTAGTGCACCCTCTGCTGGAGCTCAGTATTACGCATAGCAAAGCCCAAAAGCAAAACACAACATTTTGGATCCAGAACCGTTCCCAAAAAGGAACAGAGAAAGATATAAGTAAACAAACGGTCAACAGGACCACCAACAGTCAACTTGTGAGGAGCTGTGAACAGTAACAATAATCAGAGACAAACAGAATGAAAGTTACCTGGAAGAATCCGAGCAGGACCTAATGAAACCCCTAGTGGCGGGCGTCTGGACTGATCCATGGTACTACAGGAACGAAAATCAGCAGGTAAGGAATAATTTTCTTTTCCCTGTACGTACCTGGATCAGTCCAGACAGTGGGATGTACCCAAGCTTCCCTAAACCGGGTGGGGTCCTGAGAGACCTGCTCGGAGAACTTGATCGCCAAAAGAACCCGTGTCCTGAGGCACCAGGTGTAGTCTGTAATGTCTGGAAAAAGTGTGCAACGACTTCCACGTCGCCGCACGGCAGATTTCCCGGGAGGAAACGGAGCGAGATTCCGCCCAGGACGCCGCTTGGGATCGCGTGGAATGAGCCGACACGCTGCGAGGCGGCACCCGCCCCGCCGCAATGTAAGCCGATGAGATGGCGTCCTTTATCCAGCGCGCAATAGTCGTCTTGGATGCCTGAGAACCTCTCCTCGGTCCTGACCAGAGGACAAACAAATGATCGGATACCCGAAAGTCATTGGTAACCTCCAGGTAATGGAGCAGTACACGCTTGACGTCCAGGAGCCGGAGAGACCGGGGTTCCTGTGGAGCAAACGCTGGAAGCTCCACCGTTTGATTGACGTGGAAGGCCGAGACCACCTTTGGTAGGAAGGATGGCACCGGGAAACCCCGGAGTCGGAGAAACGCAGATAAGGATCCCGGCAGGACAAGGCTTGAAGCTCTGGGATCTGGCGAGCAGAAGAGATGGCTACCAGGAAAACCGTCTTGAGGGTCAGGTCCTTGAGAGAGGACCCCCTCAGGGGTTCAAAAGGAGGGCCCGACAGCGTTCGCAGCACCAAGTTGAGGCTCCAAGAAGGGAAAGGATCCCTGACCGGTGGCCGTAGGTGTTTGGCACCCTTCAGAAAACGTGCGATATCCGGCTGAAGGGGTAGAGAGCAGTCCTTCTGTACCAAGACATTCAAGGCCGCCACCTGAACCCGGAGCGAATTATAGGCGAGACCCTTATCCAGACCATCCTGTAGGAAATGAAGGATCAGCGGGACAGTCGCCTCTATGGTTTGGACTCCGTGGTCGGAGCACAATGCTTCGAAGACCTTCCAAACTCGAACGTAAGCCACGGAGGTCGAAGGCTTGCGGGAACGAAGCATCGTTGAGATCACTGTTTCCGGATAGCCTCTGCGGCGGAGACGGCGCCGTTCAAAAGCCAGGCTGCAAGACAGAAGAGTTCTGCCTGCTCGAAAAATACCGGCCCCTGGCGCAGAAGATGAGGAAGATGGGACAGGCGAAGTGAGCCGTCCACCGTCATCTGAAGTAGATCTGCGAACCATGGCCGACGGGGCCATTCCGGGGCGACGAGAATTACAGTCCCTCGATGATGTTCCAACCTGCGGAGAACCTTGCCGACCAGAGGCCAAGGAGGAAACAAATAGAGCAGTTGATCTGACGCCTTGAACTGAAAGTGTTGACCGAGAATCTTGAAGCGAAGATACCGCCGGTGAGCCGGCAGGATGGGAATGTGCAAGTATGCTTCTGAGAGATCCAGTGAAGCGAGGAATTCTCCCTTGTGCACTGCGGCAATCACTGATCGAAGAGTCTCCATGCGGAACCAGGTGACCCTGAGGGCCTTGTTTACCTCCTTCAAGTCCAGGATGGGGCGAAAGGAACCGTCCTTTTTGGGAACGATGAAGTAAATGGAATAGTGGCCCAAGCCCACCTCGAACGGGACGGGAACGATGGCCCCTATTTCCTACAGTCGGTCTAGTGTTTGTTGAACCGCTATCCTCTTGAGATCCGAACCGCAGGGGGAGAAGATGAACCGGTCCCTCGGGGGGCGGACAAATTCCAAGGCGTAACCGTCTCTTATGGTGTCCAGCACCCACTGGTCCATGGAGATAACTGCCCACTCCTCGTAGAAGTCCATGAGGCGGCCTCCGATCCGGGGAGGTGAGAAGTGGGCTCCTTTGGCATCATTGGGATGATTTTGTGGGCGGAATTCCCTGCCCTGGACCCTCTCTCGCGGACCTCCGCCCACGAAAGGAACGAGGCCAAGGCTGGGATCTTGTCTGCTGTGTCCGGGAACCGGACTGCCGGTAAGACCTATAACGTCGCTGTGCCCTGGCCCTGGTTCTACCGGAAGAAAATGACCTGAAGGAACGCTGTCTATCCTCCAGCAGCCGATGCACCGAATTTTCCCCCAGTGACTTGATGATCTGATCCAGGTCCTCTCCAAATAAAAACTTCCCCCGAAAGGGGAGGGAGCCAAGGCTCGACTTGGAGGAAGCATCCGCTGCCCAGTTGCGAAGCCACAAGAGCCGTCGGGCTGCTACAACCGAAACCATGGACCGCGCCATTACGCGAAAGAGATCATACAGGGCGTCCGCCCCGTACGCTATGGCAGATTCCAGACGGTCCGCCTGGGCGGCATCTTCGGTGGGCAATTCCTGAGAGGTGAGAAGCTGCTGTACCCAGAGTAAGCTGGCCCTTTGCGCGAGCGAACTGCACATCACGGCCCGCATACCTAGGGTGGAGACTTCGAAGACCCTCTTGAGGAAGGTTTCTAATTTACAGTCCTGCGTATCCCGCAGGGCCGTTCCACCCGTGACCGGGATGGTTGTCCTCTTGGTCACTGCCGACACTGCTGAATCCACCTTGGGCACCTTGATAAGATCCAAAAAATCCTCAGGGAGCGGGTATAGCTTTTCCATGGCGCGTGTGACTTTCAAGGACGCCTCGGGAGTGTCCCACTCCCTGGTGAGAAGCTGTAGGAAGGACTCATGGATAGGGAAAGCCCTTGCCCTAGGACGGAGGGCGGCAAGTACTGGATCCCCTTTGCGAGAAGAGGTGGCGACGGCAGGAGCCACAGGGATCGGCGGATCTGGAGGTGGGTCGAGATCCAGCTCCTGAATAATATGGTGATGAGCTCATCCAGCTCTTCTTTTTGAAAAATCCGTAGGGCTCGAGGGTCGTCCCCCTCCGTATGTCCATCCGGATGCGCCTCCAGGGGTTCCGGGGAGACGTCTCTCACCGGCGAAGCCGCCCCCATGGTACGCCGGGGTGGCACGGGAGAGGGACCCGGCAGGGATCCAAGCGTAACAGGCGAGGCGGTGAGACCAACCGCAAGCTTAGGAACCTTGGGGGAAGGGGCCCCCAGGGGATTAGGCTCCTGCGCTCCCATACCCTGCAAATAAGCCATGTGCATTGCCAGAATAAAGTCATGTGAGAAAAATGGAGAGCTGATTGGAATCCCTGGGGGGGGGACCGTCCTGGGAGCCCCGGTCGGGCAAACCTCCCGCCGGGGGCAAAGCCTGTTGAGAGCCAGTGCAACCAATCCTGTCTGCATCTGGGAGCGAGTCCGTCTCACGCTGTCCCCCTAAAATGGCCGCCGTTCCCGCCAAAGGCGGCGTCGTGGCCGGCCCGCACCACCCGGGCTGAGGAGGAGGCAGGTCCGAAATCGCATCGGAGGACTGCAGGGTGCCTTCCCCGTCGGGGAAGCACCGCTCACAAAGCCCCTCCCTCAGAAATTGATTCCCCGGCTCGCCGCAGGCCTCACACCTCGAGGACCGCGGCATGTCAGCACCGGGAAAAAGAAAAGCCTCGGGGGGGGGGGGCCCAAAGACAAGCTAGTGCCGCGGGGGGGCCTGGAAATGGCCCTAACAACCCGCCGAAGGGGTCCAGGAACTGCGGGGGAAACCCCCGTTTCAGTTGAGCACACATCCACGGGCGGAGCTTGCGAACCGCTGGACCCCCAACGACGCGTTGAGCGGCCGGAACCACCGGCATCCACGGGGCACCACCAAAAAGAAGCAAACCTGTGGAGAAAAAAAAACTCAAAAAAACTTCCACTTACCCCAACGGAAGAGGAAAGGAGTACAGAATAGAGAAGGCAGAGCCACAGACACACGCCTCCTCAAAAATTGAAAACTTTTTTTTTTTTTTTTAAACTTTTAAGGATCCAAAATGAAGAGAAACATAAGACAGGGAAATACTGTGGAGAAAAAGAAAGAAATAACTAAAAATGAAGAAACCCTGTCAATCTGGGGGAGCTAGTGGATCCCCCCACTCGCATCTGCTGGAGTCAGAATACTGAGCTCCAGCAGAGGGTGCACTACTCTATATGCTGACGCTCTCAAACTCTGTTCTGACTCCATCTGCTGGTCGGGGGATATAACCCACTGTCTGGACTGATCCAGGTACGTACAGGGAATGTCTGAATGCTGCCTGCCCTCACTCTTGAGGAAACAACAAAGAAATAGATGCCCAAGGAAATCTTTGCCAAATCTTTATTGGGTGGAGACGTGTTCATTAAAAATGCCCGACTCAGGCCAAGTTTCGCCACATTCCAGTGGCTGCCTCAGGGGCTACAAGTAAACATATATAAATAGAATAAATCATAAATACATAAAAAATCATAAAATGATTACAATGGTAACTAAAAAACAGACTAATTACTTACATACAATTAAAAATAAGTATGTATGTAAGTAAAGCTTTGGCAAAGATTTCCTTAGGCATCTATTTCTTTGTTGTTTCCTCACGGCTTTATTAGTTCGCCTGCCTTGCTGTTCTTTGGGTCCTGCCCTCACTCTTGGCCTCAACCCGATTACCTTTTGCTTCCTGCCAGCCCTAACCTCAGCCCATACCATGACTCTTTCTCTGACCTCTCTTAAGGGACATTCACCTAAGTCCTGCCAGCCCCTAGAACCCAAGGGCTCAACCTGCAGGGAATAGGGCTGGTATAGGCGAAGCTCCCACTCATCCCAGCAAAGGCATGTCCACTAGCTGTTGGCATGAGCCTGATAAGTTCACTTACTAGGCTACATAAACCACACCGCAGCCCAAGGGCTCACAACTATGAAAACAAGGACTAGGAACAGCAACATTCTGGTCTAAAAAAGAGAAAATACAGAATTTATTTTTTTTTTTACTACTATGATGAAAAAAAACCCCTCAAAGGTTCATGGTACCTGGTAGTCAGTAAGAGCACTGCTCTGGTACTCTTTGGAACATACAAAACCAAGTCGGTAGCCATAAAGGTGGCTTACATTGCTGCTTCTGGAAGTCCTGCCTCCTTCTGTTGATATAAATCAAGGGGCCAAAATAAGAAAATGCCCACCACATGAGGGCAAATCACTCCTGAAATATTGAACCAGAGGGGCTTACCCCTTTAGAAGCCTCTTCAGGAGTGACTGGGAGCAATGAGGAGCATCTGCAGGAGTAATAATTAGTTTGGGATGGACTGGAAGTAAGGGTGTTGTGGTTTTGGTCTCCACCCTTTGTGAGAGAAGGGGTGGAGATAGGGTCCTATTTTATTATGATGTTTTTCTGTTATCAAATGCAATAAATTTCACAAAGTAAAATACATAAGAACTTAAGAAATTGCCATGCCAGGTCAGACCAAGGGTCCATCAAGCCCAGCATCCTATTTCCCACAGAGGCCAAACCAGGCCACAAGAACCTGGCAAGTACCCGAACACCAAGAAGATCCCATGCTACTGATGCAATTAAAAGCAGTGGCTATTCCCTAAGTAAACTTGATTAATAGCAGTTAATGGACTTCTCCTCTAAGAACCTACCCAAACATTTCTTAAACCCAGCTATACTAAATGCACTAACCACATCCTCTGGCAACAAATTCCAGAGCTTAATTGTGCGTTGAGTGAAAAAGAATTTTCTCTGATTAGTCTTAAAAGTGCTATTTGCTAACTTCATGGAATGCCCCCTAGTCCTTATATTATCCGAGAGTGTAAATAACAGATTCACATCTACTCGTTCAAGACCTCTCATGATCTTAAAGACCTCTATCATATTCCCCCTCAGCCATCTCTTCTCCAAGCTGAACAGCCCTAATCTCTTTAGGCTTTCCTCATGGGGTGCTGTTCCAATCCCTTTATCATTTTGATTGCCCTTCTCTATCACAACTATATCTTTTTTGAGATGCGGCAACCAAAACTGTACACAGTACTCAAGGTACGGTCTCACCATGGAGCGATTCAGAGGCATTATGACATTTTCTGTTTTATTAACCTTTCCCTTCCTAATAATTTATGCTTCTCTAGACTCTAGGATTAGGATCTTAAATCCATGGTGTTTTGTTGGCTTTGTCCCATTAAACTATGCCTATCTATATGTTCTGTGATTTTGTTCTTTATCATAGTTTCCACCATTTTGCCTGGCACAGATATCAGACTCACTGGTCTATAGTTTCCTGGATCACCCCTGCATCTCTTTTTTAAAATTGGCATTACCTTGATAATCCTCCAGACTTCAGGTATTTTTATTTGTTTGTTTTTTATATACCGGTGTTCGATCTGGAATATCACATTGGTTTACATTTTAACTTGGTTCTAAGAAGACGGGCCCTTCTTATTTTACATTATAACTTCAAAATTAATTCTTATTTTACATTTTAAATTCAAAGATAATTCTTACAGTAAAATTTAAACTGAAACAACGATATGTCCAACAGAATATCTTATAGTATAACATGAATAATGTAACTTTCAATAATTAGGATATAACTAGAATGGGTTACAACGATATGTCCTACAGAGTATCTTATAGTATAACAACATAAATAATGTAACTTACAATAATTAGGATATAACTTCAATGTGGTATAATGGAGTGGAGGCAACATTATTTTTAGTGTCTAGTTAGGAGTAGCATGGAGAAAAGCAATTTTGACATTGAATAGTACAGGTGTCTATAGTTTTCCATAGAGTAATTTATAATGTGTAAATATGATCAAGAAATAGACATTGCGGACAATTTTAATGATAGTTTACAAATTACCAAAAGTAATTCTGCAATTTCATTATTCAGTTCCTTCAGCATTCTGGGATGGATACCATCTGGTCCAGATGATTTGCTACTCTTTATTTTGTCAATTTGCCACAGTACATCTTCCAGATTTACTGAGATTTCTTTCAGTTCCTCTCAATCATCACCTTTAATATCACTTCTGGCATGGGTATATGCCTGACAATAGAAGATATATTCCTCTTTTAGTTAACGAATCAAGATATAACTAATGTGTAAGTCGCTCACAAAAAGTATTCAAATTTTAACAGGTAATTCCTTCACCAAACATCCTAATCACTTAATTTATGTATTTTTTTATATATATTTTCACTTTACAGACCATCATAACACTCCATGGTAAGCGAGCATTACTGCTTCAATATATAGGTATATGCCTTACAGCTTCCTCTGTGAAGACTGAATCAACAATTTTACTCCTTGATCATTTAATGGTCCAACTGACTCCTTCACAGGCTTTTTATTTCAAATGTACCTGAAAACGTTTTTACTATGCGTTTTTACTTCCATGGCAAGCTTTTTTTCAAATTCTCTTTTTGCCTTCCTTATCAATGCTTTACATGTAACTTGTTAGTGCTTACGCTATTTCCTGTTTTCTTCATTTGGATCCCTTTTCCATTCTTGACAGTGCAATTCACATCACTCTGCATCTGCATTCTTCCAAGAAAATTGAAAAAATATCACTCTCTGTGATCCCAGGTAGTGTGACCATGGATTTAAGCTCCTAATCCTAGAGTCTAGGGAAGCATAAATCAAAAGTGAAAAATTAGCCCCATCTGCCTTCTGCTTCACTTCCCCAAATGCAGGATTTGATGAAGCTGTCTGTCCAGAGTAAAGGAATTGAGACTTTAAACACTGCCACTGCCAGGTAGGCAATGAGCAGCAACCAGGCTGGAAATATTTGTTTCCCTAAAGTCCACATGTGCAAGAAGGATCTTTCACCACAACAGCAGTCGAGGGAGAGGAGAAGGAAAGGAGGAGAGGAGAGGCACAAAGAGCTGCATTCAGAGCTGGTGCGTGTTCAAAAAGAGTAAGCTGGCACTATGAGACTCTAAAGGAAGAGAGAATGCTTTCATTACCTACCATTTACTCTAGGATGAAAGCTGCCCCAATGGCTGATAAGAGCTCCTCTGTTGTCCTAATAATGGCAAGTTCCCTTGATTTTATAGGTAAACTTGGAGAGAAGGAAGATACTAGGGGAGGATGATCAATTCAGGCAGAACTTGTTTACAAACCAACCTAGAAGTAGAAGCATGCTCTAGTAAAGGAATTTGTGGTCACTTAAGAGTCTTACAATCCCACGGAGATCACCTTTTAATTTATCAAAAGATATTTCTTCAAGGTCCACAAACTAGCATATACAGACTGAGAAGCATGAACACACTGGAAGGTCAACAGGTTTAGAACAAAAAGCTGAAGTTCAATAGGTCTCTAACATATCCTTAATTCAGTATATTTATTTAATTTACTTTACAAGGGTTTATAGCCCACCTACTCCAATATAACTGATCAGTGTGGGTAATGAAGAAACATTGACAAATAGCCATGTTAAACAGGAATCATTCACAAGAGAATTGAGAACTTTGAAAATTATTCTAAGCATCTTACTTTATATTTTCTAAATGTGGCTTGTTCTTCTGCAGTCACAGCTACATACATGTTTATTTGGTGCGAGGTACTAGGATTTACTGTTGAGGAAATCCCAACTGTGAATAATATCTTCTACTTAAGTGGGAAGAAAATAGTTGGGACTAGTGAAGCTCAGGCAATGGGTGCAGGACAACTTTCAATGCACAGCCTCAACTTCTCTGGTTTATTGGAGAGCAAGAAAGCAAATAGAATACAAGGAATTATTAGGAAAATAATGGAGAATAAAAGAAAGGATATCAAAATGCCTCTGTATTACTCCTTGGTGCGCCTACACCTTGAGTATTGTGTGTAATTCTGGTCACCCCATCTCAATAAATATGTAGCAGAATTATAAAAGGTACAGAAAAGGGCAACCAAAATGATAAAGGGGATGGAATGATTCCCCTATGATGAAAGGCTAACAAGGTTAGCGTTCTTCTACCTGGAGAGAAGACATTTGAAGGGAGATATGATAGAGATCTATAAAATAATGAGTAGAGTGAAATGGGTAAACTCAAATTGGTTGTTTAAACTTTCACAAAGTACAAACCCTAGAGAATATGCAATGAAGTTACTAAATACATTTAAGACAAATAAGGGAAACATTTTTTTTTTTTTACTTAATGCACAATTAAACTCTGGAATTCATTTGCAGAGGATGTGTTAAAAGCTAGTAGTGTGGCTACGTTTAAAAAAGGTTTGGATAGGTTTCTGGAAAAAAGCCCATAAGCCATTATTAAGGAGACTTGGGGATATCCAATTGATGATATTCAATTTTACGTTCCATTTGATAAAACCTTTGAAAGAACTACAGCAACTTTAACAACATACATGAGATCTATTCAACAAGAACTTTCTCTTCTAAAATTTACACTTAACACAAATAAAACTGAAATAATATGGTTAGGAAGAGACATCAAAAATCTCAAGCAACCCACCCTCAACCTTGGAATAGCCAACATTGGCCTCAGATGAAGTCCGTGACCTTGGAATACAGATAGATGAAAATTTCGACATGAAAAAACATATAATGAAATATGGGAATTCTAAGCTCAGAATCTTCCACCACTTAAAACCTTTACTTACCTTCCAAGATTTCTGCACAGTCCTACAAACATTAATATTTTCAAACCTGGACTATTGCAACTCACTTCTGTTGGGCCTTCCCGCAAGCACAATTAAACCATTACAACTTCTCCAAAATGCTTCAGCAAGACTTCTTACAGGAACTAGAAAATTTGATCACATTACCCCTTCTTTAATCGACCATCACTGGATTCCAACAAAGTTCAGAATCCATTGCAAAGTATTATCCCTCATCTTTAATATCATAAACAACTATGATCCACCTCCTCCAGGAATAACAATAAAAAGCTACAGCCCCCAAAGATCTTAGATCTCAAAACAAAAATATTTTTAAAATTCTTTCAAATTTGAACACTCATCTAACCCAAATAAGAGAATGAATATTCATAATAGCAGGACCCAAACTATGGAATGATCTACCCAGATCAATAAGACTGTTAATGGGAAAAACAAAATTCAAACAAGAACTTAAAATCTGGCTCTTCAGAAAAGCTTATGAACTAATGTAAAGATATATCATATAAGCCACTTAATGAACATTATTTCTTCAGAAATATTACTTCTTCTCAGCACATCAAATAATATTTGAATAAAATCTATTCCCAACTAAACAGTAATAATCAATATTAGATTGTTAACTTTGAATGTTTGATTAATCAATAGTATTACAATAGATACCATTACTCTAAGAACCTGTTAATACAATATTTTACAATGTAATCGAATGCAATTTATGCAAACTGTTGTAATCTTCTGTTGGAACGACGGTATATAAAAAGCATAAATACATAAAATAAATATCCACTGCTTATTCCTGGAATAAGCAGCATGGACTCTATCAACCTTTTGGGATCCTGCCAGGTACTTGTGACTTGGATTGGCCACTGTTGGAAACAGGATACTAGGTGTTTGATCCCACCAGTATGGCAAATTATATATTCTTATGCCAATCAATAACAAGGTTAAACAGGCTATTCTCCTTGTGATATTTGTTTTCCCTCAAGATCATAATGCTGTATTGCATTTGTTTTTTTCACAGAAGTACAAGGGATATTTTTGCCAGAAAATGTGGCATTTCCCTGACCTATGTAGAGACGAGTGTAGGAAGAAGTTTATTTCTTTCAGACAGAAATGCAGTGCTCTTTGTGCTGCAGTGTTCCTTAGCTATCCTTAAAAATGTTTAATTACTTTTTATAATGGTAGATATTTTTTTGACCCTGGCCATTTAAAACAATTTACAGATTTCCAATTTCCTCTTTCAGTAGAGGGCAATGATCACATTGTATGACTGCACTATATATATCAACATCTCACTTGTAGAGTAGCATCCTTTTGCTGCAGTGTTAGCCAATTAATTATGTTAATTTATTTATTTCCTTTTAATATCCTGGCTCTAAGAGTTTCCATGGTTCCCTCCTTGGAACAGAGACTAAAATCAGTGCAATCATTCTTAAAAAAAAAAAAAAAAAAAAAAAAAAAACCCCAACAACTTCCTCTTCTCTAGTGTAAGAAGACAGCAAAGTAAAATAGTAGCTCTCGAAACATGCTGCAAAACACAACACAGAACCTTTCTGTCAAGGAATGTGCAAAAGAAACCCATTTGGAAACATTATTCCCAAGAGCTCCTCAGCTATATTGTTTTTTTTATTGATGCATTTTCTGCTTCCAGAGGAATCATTCCATCTAGTAAGAGGGGCTCCCATTGCAGTGAGGCAACAGCAGCAGTTACCGGTAAGTCAAGCTTGGAAATCATGGTAACACCACTAGTGTCTTCATCCCATTGAGGCCAGACTCAACTTGTCTGGTAGTAGCAAAAGATAACCTTCTTGGGGCACAGATGGGTCTACCTGGAACATCAACAGTAGGGGGTCCAACCCAGGGCTCTGGCAGTAAGATGGGTCCCACTGAGCCACCCACAATGACAGCACGGGTCCCACCAACAGGAACAAGGAGATCCACGCAAGGCTCTGGTAGTAGCAAAGACCCTACCTGGGGAACTAGTGGTAGCAGTAAGAGTCCTATCCACGGCATCTGTGGTCCCACCTGGGATTTGGTAGTACCAACTGCTTTGAAGCCAACTAACCCAAGCAAAGATAGCAAACAAATATCAAAAAAATCAAGAAAGAGAAGAACAATGAGAGGAGCACCAATGAAAAACTAAAAGAAAGTAATTAGTAACCTAAATGCAAAAGCAGTAATTCAAGAAAAACATAATTGGCCCAAGAAAGAAAATCCATTTCTTAAAAAAAAAAAACACGCAAAAGGAATGGGTGGCAATAAGCTAACTTAAAAAAAAAGGAAAAAATTAATCTCAAAAAATAAAGGTACAAAAATGACTAAGAACTAAGAAAAGACAATTCAAAATCTGAACACTCACAATTTGGTTTTAAAATTTTTAAAGAAGGATTAGTTTGTTCTTAGGCAAGAGAGGGATGATGGAATGGGAAGGCAACCAATTAATATTACTCCTAAAAAGGTAGAAGAAAAAAAATATATCTTTCAAAAGAATCTCATGGAGTAGAAGCAGCAAGCCAAAAAACAATTAAAAAAAAAAAATCTACCTCCTCCTCTTCTAGAGTTTAAGACAAAATAGCAGCGGAAAAACATTGGCTCTCCAAACCTGCTTTACAGAAGTCCAACTTGGAGTTCTTTCCTGGTCAAAGAAAAGTGCTGCTGCTCTGACTAGATGAAGGGAGACAGGGCCATCCACTGGGCGGAGGTGCCCAATGGGGGTCACTGCCTGGGTCCCACACTTTGCTAAGCTCCGCACCAGCACAGCAGCCCCATCCTCAACACTATAAATTCAATATTCCAGGGCCCTGCTGAGAGATTCCCACTGGGCCCCTCGCCGCTCTAAGGTCAGCCCTGAAGGGGGCATAGCTCTGGAAAGCTAGTTACAAATGTATTGGGTTAGTTCACTTAAAAAGAAGTCACCCACCCCTTGCTTGCTGACCTATATTTCGATATGAAATGAAACAGTAGGGAATGCTGAAGGCTTAATGGTTTCATGTCATATTATAAAGAAAAGAAAAGAAAAGGAAAAAAAAACCAAAAAAAACCCTTTGCCTGACCATTTGAACAAGTTAAGCTAAATGTTCTCCCTGCAATTTATCTGCAACATTGTTTTGTCTTTCAGGGTTTAGTCTGCATAAAAATATGTACTAGCCCAGCCCATAGGCTTAACACCACATGCACTGTAAAATCAAATGTGCGGTTTAAGCTTGTACATGTCTGTGAACCAGATTTCTGGGTGCTCCTGGCAAAAGTAGCCCTAATCTCTCAGTTCTTGTGTTTTCTCTTGTGTGTCTAATTTTATTTTCTCTGTTTAAAACTTCTGAGTCACCAGGCCAAAAGTAAAATCTAATCCAATTAAAACACTTTTTTTTAAGCCAGCACCAGTTTGTACAGCCAGGAATACTTGCAGTTTTCTCAGCTGAATCTTAAACCTCAATTTTCAACAGCAGTTATAAGAGAATTACTGCCAAAAGACTACTATAACTTTTTCATTCAAATTAACCAAATGTTAAACTTTCTTTTCCCAAATACAAGATAATCAGGAAGAACATTTTAAAATTTAATTTAAAAAAATTCAAGGATTAAGAAGTAAGCCTAAATTCTCTCTCTACCAAGATAACTTTGGAAACCTTAACTATAGTATGTAATTAAACTAGGACTGTAATGTGCCTTGCCTAGGTAGTGTTGATGCAATGAGTCAAATGGCTGAATCTCCCCTCGAGTGCATTACTCTCAGGGCCAGCTCAAGGCAACCTGCTGCCTGAGGCAAGCAACGAGATGGTGCCCCCCCCCCCCCCAGTCAAAATATCCGCAATGTTTGCTTCAAGCAGGGCAACTCGGGATGAATCCTGGTGGCAGCACTCAAAGGACTCTCACTCATTGGGCTGGCTCTAGGTCAAATGGTGCACCCACCATCCCCCACCCCAAGTGATCCCTGTTCCTCAGGAAGGGTGGGGGCCAAAATGTAAGGAAGTCAGACAGGTGGAGGAAGAAAGGCAACCAACTCCCCTAGACTGACATGGAGTAGAAGTGGTGGGCACACTTTCTCTCTCCCCCTGACCTCTGCACTCTCTCCATTCCCTTCCCCAATACTCCAGTGCTGGCCTTTGAAATACAGAACTATACATTCTTTAAATACAAGCCGTTAAGCCCGTTAAAACGGGCTACATCCCTCTGTCTCTCACCTCCCCCTCATTCTCTCTCCCCTACCTCCCTCATTCTCTCTCCCCTACCTCCCTCCCACCCACTCACCCACTCCTCCCCAGCCTCCCTCTCCTCTCTCAGTCCCTCCCTCCCACTCAGTCTCACTCACTCCCTCCCCCTCTCTCCCTCTCACTCACACTCAGTCCCACTCACTCTCCCTCAGTCCCACTCCCTCCCTCCCTCCCTCTCCCTCAGTCCCACTCACTCCCTCCCTCTCCCTCAGTCCCACTCACTCCCCCTCACTCAGTCCCTCCCCCTCACTCCCTCCCCCTCACTCAATCCCTCCCTCTCACTCAGTCACTCCCTCCCACTCTCTCTCTTCGTCCCTCCCACTTAGTCCGTCCCTCCCTCCCTCTCTCTCTCTCCTCCCTCCCTCGCTACTGGCCGCTGCCGCTACCGCCGCCGCCCGCCACCGCCGCCCGCTACCGCCGCCACTGCCGCCCGCCGCTACCGCCTCCGCTGCCGCCCGCTACCGCCGCCGCCGCCCGCCCCCGCCCGCTACCGCTACCGCCACCGCCCACCACCGCTGCCGCTACCGCCGCCGCTGCCGCCCGCTACCGCCCGCTACCGCTGCCGCTGCTACCACCGCTGCCGCCATGTTTTTTGGTTTTTTTTGACGCTGCCTAAGACTGACGTGCTCGCCCGCACATGCGCAGTAGAGCTGCTCTCTACTGCGCATTTGCGGGCACGTCGGTCAAGCTTCATTTATCTAGTTAGATAGAAATGCATCTATAGAATAAAAACATTTTTTCATGTTCTATCAGACAGGTACCCCAGAATCACACATCACCAGCAGAACTGAGCCAAAAAAATCTCCAACACAAATTTCAAATTTTGTCTAAATACCCAAGAAGTAGCACATACCCTAGACTAATCATACCTTGGCCTGACATTAACTATCTAGCAACTTGGGTGTAAGACATTACAAGAAAAACTCCTAAAGGCCTTACATGCAATAAAAATACACCCTCTTACACACACACAAAAAAAAGATCTTCTCATTCACAAGATCCGTATACACACACACACCCAGTCACCCTCACACACAGGCATTCACTCTCACAGGAACAGTCTCTCACTCACACTTGAGCAGGTAGATTTTCATGGGAACAATCATATGCATAGTTTTGAAAAATCAACAGTGTGCACGTAAAGTATGGAGCCTTCCCCCAATCCCACTCTCAGGAATGCTTCCTCTGGCTTCAAGAGAATACACACAGAGACCTCAGGCACATACTTTGATCCATATATAGGGTGGGCAATTATTAAAAAGCCCATTTACGGGTGGAAATGCCTTTTCAAATTACTCTTACATCATCTTTCGAACATCTGAACCTAAAACTTTTACAAACCTAGTTTAAAAATTGCATTATAACACATGGAAACTAACACATTTTAAGTGGCCTTGGTTCTCTGATTTTCCATAGCATCCTATTCGATCTCCCATGCATACATTTTGATGCTGCCTACCATCATCCATAATTACACCCCACTTTATAAATCACAAAGGTCACATCCCTCCCTAAAACTCTGTTGTGTCCGTCGGTACCCGACACCCTCTCTCCGCCCTCCTTACCTCTCTGGCGCCTTCCTCTCCATCCACGGGAAGATTGTCTGCCACAAGTCTTCGGGCGTTCCCGGACCAGCTCGACACTGCTATCCGCCATGTTCCTGGAGGCCTAGGGGCGCGCGCATGTGGCTCGGCCCTGACTGAAGTACCGGCAATGGCACGAACCTCGGGGGCGTCTCCCGAAGATGACATCACCCACGACGGATATTTAAGGTCTCTGTATTTGCTAACACATCGAGTTAGCAAGGGTTTCGCTAACTAAGCTACTCTGCCTTCTCGGACTTACCAGAGGTACCCGCTCCTCGGGGGGGGGGGGGGGGGGGGCCTCACTCTCTCCTTTGTTTTTCAGGTGACAGTCTGCAACCGGTACTCGCTCCTCGAGGGCCCTTGCTTCCAGACTTGTTTCATATACTCTTCTGCCTGGAAGTCATCACTACTGTGTACAATTCTGGTCGCCGCATCTCAAAAAAGATATAATTGCGATGGAGAAGGTACAGAGAAGGGCTACCAAAATGATAAGGGGAATGGAACAGCTCCCCTATGAGGAAAGACTAAAGAGGTTAGGACTTTTCAGCTTGGAGAAGAGACGGCTGAGGGGGGATATGATAGAGGTGTTTAAAATCATGAGAGGTCTAGAACGGGTAGATGTGAATCGGTTATTTACTCTTTCGGATAGTAGAAAGACTAGGGGGCACTCCATGAAGTTAGCATGGGGCACATTTAAAACTAATCGGAGAAAGTTCTTCTTCACTCAACGCACAATTAAACTCTGGAATTTGTTGCCAGAGGATGTGGTTAGTGCAGTTAGTATAGCTGTGTTTAAAAAAGGATTGGATAAGTTCTTGGAGGAGAAGTCCATTACCTGCTATTAAGTTCACCTAGAGAATAGCCACTGCCATTAGCAATGGTAACATGGAATAGACTTAGTTTTTGGGTACTTGCCAGGTTCTTATGGCCTGGATTGGCCACTGTTGGAAACAGGATGCTGGGCTTGATGGACCCTTGGTCTGACCCAGTATGGCATTTTCTTATGTTCTTAACTATATCAGCTACATCAGTGAGTTACCATCGTTCTCTCTGAGCTTTCTCTGGAACCAGGTGCTCGCTCCTCAAGGGCCTATACATCCAGCGTCTGGGCTTTATTGGGACATTGTGTGACTGTTACCATCTGCATACCCTGCCTACTCACTATATCTCAGTTTCTCTACAGTTCAGCCTCCAGGGATCGCTGTTCCAGTATCTGATGGACTACAGCCCAGCCGGGCTTTCCAGCTCACTGCTGCCATCTCTGGTGGTTCAATATATTGTTTAATAAAAGAACTAGTGTGTGTCTGTCTCCAAACTCTGAGCCTGACCAGTGGTCCCTCTCGGGATCTTCCCCCGGGGGCGTGGTCATCTGCCACCTGCCCAAGGATCCACCCACAACTATAACAGAGACTGCTAACTCCCTAGCAGATTCACATCAGATTGCTAATTCCCTAGCAGATTCTGAACAGATTGCTAGCTACCTAGCAGATTCACTTCAGATTGCTAACTCTGCCTACGGAATATATCAGACTCTAAGCACCACCAAAGATTCAGATCCTTATCTGAAGCTGTTTCTGAATTATTAGGGGGAGGACACCACATACACAGCCATGCAAACCACAACACACAGTCATCGGTACAATCACAATTTCATAAAGACTATCTTTGGATACACCCCAGGTTAAAATGCATCAGAGAAGATACCTGTGTGCACAAAAAAAAAATATCTTCTGGATGGACTTTTCAATTTAAAAACAATCTAAGAAGTAAATTCAGTTGTAGAGAGGGCCTTAACCTTAAAAAATTAAACAAAAAAATTCCACAAGACTGCCATACTAATGAAGCATGTTCTCTCTCACAAACACATACATATGCTCTCTCAGGTTCTCTCTCACACATATACATGTGCGCACATTCTCTCTCATGCACACACTCTCTCTCTCTCTCCAGTACATAGGCTTCCTCAGGCCTGCACAGCTTCTCTCTCATGTACACATGCAATCTTACATGCCTTTAGCTCACATGCATACATGCTCCTACCCATGTTCACCCACATGCTCTTACATGCTATTTGCTCTTACATATACTGTCTCACACGTACATACATGCTCCATCTCACATACATATGCACTCTCTCTCACACATACACATTCTTGCTTTCTCTCTCCCTGGAACATACCAGCTGACAGGGCCTCTTTTCTTTGGCCGTGCAGCCAGCTGACAGGGGCCTCTTCGCTTCAGGAGCGAGGCCCAGCCAACGACAACCTCTTATTTTCCTCCATGCAGCCCGGCCAACAGGGGCGTCTTCTTTTCTGCCACGCAGCCCGGCACAAGTTAGCCCCGCAACCAAGTGACTGGCCTGACCGGCCCACCGGGACATGCCCGAAGCCCCGATAGGCCAATCCGCCCTGACAGGCCCCTTTGAAAATCCAAAGAGAAACCGGACTGAGCCAAGCATAGGGAGAAGGGAACCAGGCTGGGACAACCAGGGACTGAGGGAACTGGGATCGAAGGGGGGGCATGGATGGGGAGAGAGGCTGAGCTGGGTTTGGGGTGGGGGAAGGGGCGAAAGCAGCAGACTCACACATATCCGGAACCAGGGCCTCACTTTATAGCAACAGCAGCGCCGCGATCAGTACTACATGGACCTTTCCACCACCTCTGAGCATGTGGCAAGACTAGAGGACAGTCGCACCTTAGCATGAGCCCTGCTGCATGCTCAGTGAAGCTGTGCAGCATGAGGCAGAACAAAAAGGTGAACCTGCATGCCACAGCGACATGGAATGCTCATGCCACTCTAGTTTCGTGAGGCATTGAGATGAGGAAGATGCTGCAGAGGCATTTTTTTTGATGGGGTCACTTTTTGCCACCTCAAAATTCTGCTGCCTGAAGCAGCCGCCTCACTCTGCCTCATTATAGAACCGCCCCTGATTACACTAACATATTAATAAATCAGCAGCCTGTCAGATTTCACTGAAAAGAGAAATAAAGTGGTCTTACAGTCTAGTCTGCATGTCTAAACCCAGACTCACATGTTGTTTTAGCCCTTAATGAATTGAGGAGGTGCTGATGGAGAAACAGAAAAGGTGGGGAACAAGAGTAGGACAGTTGCAATACTGACACTGCATACCTTTATCAAAACTGCAATCATAGACAGCATGACTTTTGTTTGTTTTAAATACAATTAAATATTGTGATTGAACAGCAGTAATTAAAAAAAAAAAAAAAAAAAAGAGTAGACCAATGGAATAGAACTATTAACATGCAGAAAGCTGGTAGGGGAAAAAAGCAAAATCAATAAAATGGAAAAACACACATTTGCATCTCCAAATAAATCTGAGAGAAAAAAAAATTAGTAAGCAGCTTACCCTGAAAATCTGAGATTAAAGCGCTGCTGTCTGAGTGAGCTCCTGTTCTGGCCTTCAGGCCATGGAGGAAGCGGCTCTCTTATCAAGAAATAAAGCAATATAAGACCTCAAAACACTACAATGGACCCTGGAGAGACAAACACATGAGAGTCCTATATTTTGTGCAAATATTGGGGGCTGCAATAAATGTTCTCCTCCACATGAACCTCCATCATCCCATGGTAACCAGACTGAAATCAACTTTAAGTTGGATAAAGATTTTGCTCAAAAAAACAATGTGCCACAGAGTATAAACCAGAAAAGGATACATCTCAACCAGAGTCACAAGCTATTGTTGCCCGCGAAGCTGGTTCGCCCTGCTTCATTCCAACATGGAGGACAAACAGGTTATCTGTCTTCTGGAAAGGTTCAGAAACCTCCAGGTATCACACGACATCCAAGGGACGCAGGAGGTGATACTGCTCCGTGTCCCTGACCTTATCCAGGTACGACAAGGAAATGGACTGATTCAAATGAAATTCCGAGACCACCTTAGGCAAGAAGGATGGAACAGTATGCAGCTGCAAAGCCCCTGGAGCCACCCAAAGGAACGGCTCTTGGCAAGACAAGGCCTGCAACTCAGAAATTCGACGCGCAGAACATATAGCTACCAGGAACACTGTTTTCAAGGTCATTAACCACAAGGAAAGACTACACAGCCATTGGAATATAGGGCCCGCCAAGAAATCCAACACCAAATTAAGACTCCACAAAGGAACCGGTAACCTCAAAGGAGTCTGAAGATGCTTCACTCCCTTCAAAAAATGGGCCACATCAGGATGAGATGACAAGGAATCACCAATTCACCAGGCCTCTGAAACAGGCAAGAGCCACAACCTGTACCTTCAAGGAATTAAGGGCCAAACCTTTATTCAACCCATTCTGCAAAGAAATACAGAATGATCGGGATCTTAACTGAACGAGGAAGAATACCCTGCTCCTCACACCAGGCCTCAAATATTCTTCAAACCCGCACATAGGCTAAGGAAGTGGAGCATTTTCTAGCAATGAGTAAGGTGGCAAACACTGCAGAAGAATATCCATGCTTCAACAGGTGAGCCCATTCAAGGACCAAACCACAAGATAGAACAGAGTTGGATCCTCATGTTGAACTGATCCCTGCTACAAAAGATCTATGTGCGGTGGAAGACAAAGGGGGGGGGTGGGGTCTCCACCAGGAGTCTTCACAGATCTGCGTACCACAGACACCTGGGCCAGACTGGTGGCACCAGGAGTACTAGCCTCCTGTGGCCTTTGATCTTGCAAATTATCCTGCCCAACAAGAGCCATGGAGTAAAGGCATAAAGCAACCTGTTTTCCGGCCAGATCTGTATCTATGCCCAGGGACCACAGATCTCTCCTGCGACTGAAGAATCAAGGAACCTTCACATTGCGAGAAGTTGCCAGCAGGTCTAGGAACGGAAGGCCCCAGCGATCCACTATCAGCTAAATGCCTCAGCTGACAAACACCCATTCTCCTGGGTCCAGATTCTCTCTCTGCTGAGAAAGTCTGTTCTTATGTTGTCTTTTCTTGCAATGTGAGAGGCCAAGATCATCTGTAGATGTCCTTCCGTCCATTCCATAAGTTGGCCTATTTCCTGCGACACTTTCTGGCTCTTGGTTCCTCCTTCATATGTTATGTAGGCCACCATCGTCACTTTGTCAGACATCATGTGGACCGCTTGACCCTGCAGCTTGTAACTGAACTGCAAGCATGCCAACCGGACAGCCAGGGCTTCCAGGCGATTGATGTTCCAGAGGAACTCTTAAGCATTCCAATGTCCTTGGGCCATCAGGTCTTGACAGTGAGCTCCCCAACCCTGGAGACTCACATCTGTCATGACTACCAACCAGGTCGAGGAGGACAAGGATATTCCGTTTCTCAAATGAGCCTTCTGCAACCACCGCTGGAAGAGGAGATTTCCACCAGCAAGTGGAGCTGAATTGAATAGTCCTGAGACTGCACGTTCCAACGAGATAACACTGAGCACCGAAGAGGATGCATATGCAACTTTGCACACTGTACCACTTCCAGGGTTGTCGCCATCAAGCCGAGTACTTGTAGATAGGATCACACTGTCTGGTGTATAGTGTTCACCAACTGATGCACCTGAGACATCAATTTCTGAATCTGATCTTCCGGCAGGAAAACCTTGCCCTGCCCATGTCTACCACAAGACACGCAGGCAAAAAGCCTAGCCGCAGGGCCTAGGCCATCGGGGATGCTCAACCTGCCAGGCTTCCCAGTTCCCCTAATCCCAAAGGGAGTAGAAACGATGTTGGAACAGCGCACCAAGCACAGAGACTGGAGGAAGTCCTAAAAACCCCTCTGTCTCTGTTTCAGAAAGTAAAACTTTTTTTTTTTTTAAACTTATCTGAGCTCAGACAGTCTCTGGCTGCAGGGGAAGAAAGCATCTGTTGTCACCACTGTGCTTGGCCTCCTGCACCCGCTGCTGTTAAGCTGTACAAACAGCTAAGTCAATGCCGGGAAACCCAGCTACCGGACCAAGCACACATCTGAGGGACCATGGAAATAACCTCAGAACTCTCAACTGGGGGAGGGACCACTTGGTATCCATTTAAATGGAGAGCGGGACTTTTCTCCATTTAAATTTAAAATTCTCCTTCCAAAATCTGAAGCAATCCCCATAGGGAGATGCATATCTACCATCTGCTGGAGATGGAGAATACTGGCAGGCTGGGGTCACTGCAAGAGTATATATACTGTGATGTCAGTTTGCTCTGTCTCCATCTGCTGGCAGTGGAGCATAATTCACTGGTCCTGAGTCTATCTGTCTACACACTAGGAAAATAAATTTAATGGCATATGCATTAAAGTTTTACTGGCATCCACAAATACTTGTTCTCAAAGTGATTACATGCTATTAGTGTGCATGCTAGCCTACAAAACTATAGCATCTCTGTCTATATACTAAACAGCATGAGGCTTCTACAAAAATAGCATGTACATGTTAAAGCGAGCATGTCCAGTCATTTTTTCCCTCGAGGCTCAGCAACCTTGCTACAAACCCTTATAAAAGTAAGCTTGGCCCATGGGACTGGTTGTCAGTACAAAAAGCAGAAGTGGAGATCATCTGGACCCTAAGAAAGGAGATGAAAGAGGAGATTTCAAGAAGAGGAAAAGCCAGACTAAAAGCATACACCTCAAATGTCTGCCAAGCAGGAGAAGAACTGACCTCAGACGGTAACTTAGCCAGACCTAGAACATTCATCGTATTAATGTCAGGAAAGAAAATCTGACAGCCCTGAGTCAAGAGAACACCAGCAACTGACCATCCCACCTCTACAAGCACTATATGATGTCAGGACAGCAACTGAACATTTATAGTTGCTCATGCTGATGCCTTAGAAAACCTGTAGTTGTCTTTGGAGAGTCTAACTACAGTAAAGGCCATGGCTATCTGCCAGCAAAGTGAGTTCAGGTCACTGATAATGCCATCATGACCTCATCCCTCAAAGAAACACCCCTACCCCTTCTGTAGCATCTACTCCATGTACACTACACACAGGAATGGATTCGGACTATGGCTTCTGACTATAGACCAGGGGTCAAAAGGATGGAGGAAGGCATTTAAATTTGGTTAGGAAGAGACTGCCTAACAAGCCCCCCTCCTAGTTCTCAACTGATGCCTTCTGTGAGTAACTTACAGATCAACTGCTGCAGCCTTGTCTTCTCTGAAACACCTGTCCTGAAATACCACCTGAGACCATACAGGACACAGAACACAGAACACATTTAGTGCAACATTTTAGCAAATCTTGGCATTAGATTGAAGCTTGCGGGATGGATCTTTATTTGCAATAGTTACAAAAAATTGCCTTATACACTGTGAAGTATACAACAATGTTTGAAAAACAACTGACTGGTGAACCTTTGATCTAAAATTGCATTATCTTGTCTATATAAATGTGGAATTCCTTTTGATGTGTTGGCATCTCTCCTGTCTTGCATTCTCTGATTTCTTTCTTACTATCTGCCTCTCTCTGTTTCTCCCTTGTCCTCCACTCCCCATTTCCCACAACATCTCCTGCTCTAAACAGCCACCATTTTCATCAGCAACTCTCAATGCTACCTGTTAAAGGAACCCTGTTTCAAAGGCAGTGCTAACACCTGGTCTGAGGCAGCTGTTATATTTTAGGCAAGAGTAACTATACAACTCATGAAAGAAACCATAACTCACTATTTAGCATACTTGCACTAGCCTCATTTACATGTGACATTCTTTCATTAACATGCATGTACATGCTGAAGTCTTTTCAGACTGGTTTAGCCTTCATGCATAGCACATTCTGTTTTGTGAACATTAATGGCTTAGAGAACACCCTAAGCTTCACTGCATAGGCCCCAAATCTGAAAACATATTGGCCAAATTTATATATCTTCATTCCCAAGATGCTATTTAGTAAGTGTCTAGTTTCTTGCTTGTTTGCTTTTGGGATGGTAAATGTCATTTCTCTGCTGCACAACACATGCACGTAAACAAACATCTGCTGAAGGAATAAGCCAGCTGAATCTTGTTATAATTGCTATTACCACTGACCTATTAAAAGTACATTCTCTGTGCACCAAATGAAAACACTAGTGAGAGAATAAACCTATTAAAAGAAGAGGTTTCCAGGACAACAAGGTTATCTATTGAAAGGTTTACACTTTTTTATTGCCCTAAAAAATGGAAAAAAAAAATCTTCAGGGAAAAAAGGCACCTAATTAAAGAAGTCTTGACATATTGTGACAAAAGGGTAGAAAAAAATCAAAATCCACAACAAAGGATTGTTTGATTCATGGCAGTTTATCTTTTGTGCATCCTTAAAATAGCACTTCTAGAATTTTTCCAAATATTTTGCCCATGCCCACATCTAACAATAAACAACTAACTTTGAATAATATGCCTGACAACGTTCAAATGGACAGACATGGACTGGGATCACTTCTGAAGTAGAAAATATTAGGCATGTGTATTCATTGCTCCATTTGTTTCAGCAGTACGCACATATTTCCCCTAGAGCCAAGAACACGAAGAAAAGTAACCTACTTAGATTAATTTTTGCAATGTTAAAACTTGTTTACTTAATTTGTTCAATGTAAAAACTCCTGTTTTATTCTTATTCTGTTCTATGTAAACCGCTAAATGTAGCGACAGTTACTGTTCCTTGTGAACCGGGGTGATATGTATATTATACAGGAACCTCCGGTATATAAATCATTTAAATAAATAAAATAAATAAATAAAATATTTGATGAATGGATAGTGCTCGCGCAGAAATGAATGGTGTGCGCTTATGTACATACGAGTACACCATTCATTTCTGCGTGGACACTATCTATTTGTCAGATATGCACGTACTGCTGAAACGAACGAATGGAGCAATGAATGCACATGTCTAAGAAACAGTACATAGCAGGGCTCTTCAAACCCAGATCCTGGAGGTTTGAAAATAGATTTTGTTTTCAGCATTCACAATGGGGCGAATTTTAAGAGGGATACACGTGTAACGCTTTAAAAACCCCTCCTGTGCGTGCCGAGCCTATTTTGCATAGGCTCGGCAACGCACGCAAGCCCCGGGACACGCGTATGTCCCGGGGCTTGAAAAAATGGGTGGGGGCATAGCAAGAGGCCTCACCAGTGCTGCTGGGCCCAGGGATCGCGTGCCGGCACTCGGCCAGCACGCACAACCTACACCTGCCCGGAGGCAGGCGTAAATAATCCAACATAGGTAGGGGGGAGTCGGAGGGAACAGGGAAAGCCATCGGGGCTCCCCTAGGGCTTGGCGCGTGCAAGGTGAACAAGTGTGCACCCCCTTGCTTGCACCGGCCCCGGATTTTATAACATGCGCGTGGCTGCGTGCGCATGTTATAAGATCGGGTGTAGATTTGTGCGCGCTGGGTTGTGCGTAGATTACAAAATCTGGCCCAATGAATAGATATAGGAAGTGTTTTTATTTGCAGAAATGTCCATTTCCAAAATTGCCTGCCTAGTAACAGGTAAATTTACTTATATATCTACTCTTCATAGGAAAGGTTAATTTGCTTACTTTGGTTACATTAAAAAACAAACTGGTTTGTAATCCTCAAGGACGAGAGCCAAACATCCCTGCTCTATACAGATGGGTTAGATGGAGCAGAACTGAATATAGAGATCCAAGTGAAGAACATAAAACTGACTTGTTCCAGACATGGGCGTGACAGATCAGGTTACCTATTCAGAATTTTCTTCCAAGGAGTTAACAAATGCTTTTGCTTAATAGGTGAGAGCACATCACAACAAGGATGGGAAAAGGGAAGTGTCATTTTGTGTTCAGCAATAACATATAAATATCTCTAAAATATTTGTAAAAGGTCATCAGTAATGCAATGCAACAAAACTGAGCATACAATCTGAGGAGCAATCCAAGCAGGAATTAATGACTATAAATCAGTCACTTTTCATATTTTAAAAAAGCCCAAACTATCTGTAAAAATTCTTATGTGGCTAGCCTACAGCCATTTCAGGAATAGGATTGCACAAGCCCCAGTTTATAAACCAGACTCAAAAGCCAAAACAATGCTTTAAAGCAGCAAATATGCCAGTACAAGCTCAGGCATATTTGTCTTCTGAGAGCTACTAGAATGAATGCCTGATTTAATGAGTGTTTATTCCTTTTGTCAGTGCCACACACTGAATATTTGTGACAGTATAATGTATGTTAGTTTGCAATGAGGCTAGAGAGCACAGTGTGATTGTACTATGTAGTTGGTCTTCTTTGCTTCAAAGCACCAGTTTTTCTGAACAAGTGCCACATTGGTTCAGCATGAATTGTGACATGAAAAGGTGCATTGCTTTTCCCACCTTCTTATATTTAGACACTTTAGTTATACAGAGAATTTTATTTTCACATTTCTTTCTATGGGTTACATCTACACACATTATGCAGAATACATATTGTACAAAAATACATTTCACATTTAAGGCTGTTGACTGGCTATCTTCTGTTGGATGCAGAAGACGTCTGCCAACTAATGCACTGTTTGGAGAAGACCCAAGAAAATTCAGAGAACCTTTATCTGATAATCTGTGCCCAGGTTAGAGATAATTACTATTATTATAAAACTCAAACGCTATATTTATCTGCCCAAAGAGCTAGTTTATGTTCCTCTCATATCATTTCTTCTGAATTCCATGGAAACAATACTTTTTGAAAAATAAAGTTACTGTAATTGACCTTTACAAGAAACAGAAATCATGTTTAAGGTTCGATGTAGGTTAATATAAGATATGACAGCCAGTAATTATTCAGTTGCACAGCAAGCAGTATCTGTCTCTAGAAAGCATAGAAGTCATGAATGGCTTGACATATGAATTTCTAAGGGGCTCTGATGTTGGTCATGGAGCCAGAAGGATATTAAATTGTGTTCTATGCTACTCCGAATCTCTTCTGTGGTCAGTATTGTATGTGTGAATTCCTTGGAGTATTATAACGTATAAAGGAAGCAATGGATAGACAGTATAGCCCACCCAGAAACCACTTACTTTGGCCAGTGAACTGCTACGCTTCCATTTCAGCCAAATCCAGCATGGATCACTGTCAAAACATCCATCACTGGATATGGAACACTTTTTAGCAGGAATTCTTAAATAATCATTTCTATCCTTTCCTTACTGGAGCATAGAACAAAAGTGATCACAATCTACAATGGATACTTCTTGAAACCATGCTGTACACATGGGAAAGTATTTCCACATCAGAGGTGCACTGGCATACTTTGAAGGGGAATCCTTGGCTGCACATGTGAACTCCCGCTGTTCTGTGGCTTGCTTAAAGGTTGGTTTTCTCATCAGATGGGTCTCTGTTTTCCTTGAAAGAAAAGGGAAGAGGGGTCCTTATTACAACTTTAAAAAATGTTCTCTCTTAAAATCAGGTTTTAATTTAGGTTGTTTTTTTTGTTATATATTTATTTTTTAAGGGTGTCATGGCCCCTGGCTGTGTCTTGTTAACCGCACACAAGGAAGAGACAGAGAGGAGGGTATCCCAGTGCAGCATGGGGCAATTTTCCTCTTACGCTAATCCAAAATTGTCGCAAACTCTGTTTTAAATGATTTTTTTATAGAATGTCTGGGCACTTCTTTCTTTAGAAGGAAAAAAAGGGAAGAGCCTCAACAGTGTGACGCCAGCACTATAAAATCTGACTGGAGGGTGTGTGAGCACAGCAGCCTGATTTAAAAAATAAATGTAATACATTAAGACGTGCTTCTTTGGGATGCAGATCATTGTTATCTTAACCATGCTGCATTTTGGCACTGCTGCTGGCAGAAGAAAACTTGCCTCCTGCTGCTGAATATTTAACTGCCTCATTGGCAAGGTAAGTGAGGACTGGGGCTATGTGGAGGGGGGTATTAAGGAGCCTGGAGCCACTACTTTGTCTTTAGGGGACTGAAAAACTTAGGCCTTTAGAACCAACTGTGAGGTCAGAGAAGTAGGGTGTGCTCCATACTCTAAATGGCTGTGAGCTAGCCAACATGGCAGCATTAACAAGGTTGCATTCCCTTCATCTCTTTTGGCTACAACTAACTCAAATGGTAGCAGAGGCACTGAACTCAACCACACCTAGGAAGATACAACGATCTGAAATGTGATAAGGCCGTGTCATCAGTATAAACATAATGTAAACATAAGGAGAGTTGTTCACTAACCAGATTTCCTTCTTTGTAAGAGCTTCTTTGTCATATTTTATTAGTACCTGAATATAATCTACTTTGAAATGCCTGAAAAAGTAGAATATAAATAAAATAAATACATTTTTAAAAGAGGACATTTAAATGCAATATGAAAACTAAACCAGACCATGAGTACAGAGAGGACAAAGGACTATAATGCAATTCAGAGGTGATCTGTAGTGGCGCTAAGGTACAGCCAAAGGGTGGCACCAGAGCAGATTTCTCTGCCAGTCCTTTCCCTGCATAAGACACTTGAACTGCTTGCCACTGTAGTCTTGTTGAAGTAGAATGAGTGCATCAAAAAGAAAAAGTGCATGTTGAAACATGACAAAATACAAGAACAGATTGTGTCTAAGATCAGGAATATACAATTGGATGCATAGTAAGAGATAACAAAATAAAGTTATCTAAAGAGTCTGTGAAACTTAATGTCTACAATGTATGAAATAGCCAACTTCTATAATTTAGGGCTTTAATGATTTACTATTTCTAAACATTAGATTTCTACTTGTGCAGCCATAAATATGTTAAAATTGTGTTTAGAAGAGGCAGAGAGAGTGGCAAGACAAGACCACATAATATGCACATTTGTCAAATGGCTATGTCCAGGTAGCTTTTCAGTTACACAGTCAAAAACATGAAACTCCCTCCCCCGTGGCTAAATTTTACTTGAATAACATTTTACCTGGATCAAATTTAGCCAGATAAAAAGAAAACGAGCAGGGGTATTCCAAAGTTTAGCCAAGTAGTGCCAATATGTGGCTAATCCTTCATGGGTTAAATCTGGGCAGAGTAAACACTGGCCTAACGTAACCCAGGTAACTTTTAGGATAAGTATATTCAGCTGCAGCACTTGCCCAGGTAATTCTCACTGTATTTCTTGCCTAAAGTTACCCTGGTAAATTCCTGCACCCAATGCTGCTGAACATGGAGCTCATATAATTTAATTGCAGGATAGCCTTTAAGGGAAAATCTAAAGGACCTACACAAGAAAGGCAGAGAGGGGAGGATGTGATAGAAGACATTCAAATACCTCAAAAGTATAAATAATACACAAGACGTAAGCATTTTCCAAAGAAAGGAAGTTCTAAAACAATTGGTCATGACATCAACTGTTTCTTGTTTTATACCAGCATAGTCTTTTAATACATTTTATCTGTTATATAAAATGGGCCCATTTCCTGGTCCATGTGGCTACAGCAGGGATTATGCAACTTCAACTGGAAAAATCTTTGTTGCGTTCTGAGGTCATTATGCAACATAGGTGTAGTTTGTAAAACAAATCGGTCTAGAATGACTGCAGTTTAGTATATCTGTATTTCTCATAAGAAAGTACATAAGATCATACTGTCTAAAATCGTGGTTCAGAGAAAAGATAATAGGGTTAGGAGAAAGGAAATGTAGTCATAAATGGTCAGCTGCCTTTTGTCTGCTAAGACACACTGATTTGAAATGTATATTACGAAATTCTTCCAAATTTTTCCTGATTAAAGGTTGTTTAGTAGCTTTGAAACTTATCCTAGCAAAATGGCTGGATAGAAGTCCAGCCTTTGTCAATTGGAGATCATCTATGCTGGAGTTATACTTGCTACAGCATAAGTCGATGGGAGACAAGTCGGATAAGAAGCAACATTTTTATCGGCAATTATGGAAGGGTTTTTGACCATGTTATTGATGGATCTACAAGCCAAGATACCATCTTATACTACCGGGACATAATACTATAATGTGACTCTTATAATCCCTTGCTATATCGTGATACATATTCCCAAGTTATAAAAGGGTGATAATTTTCATTTTCACTTAGATAACTAAACTGGTTGTTTGGAGATTGATTCTTCTTCTGTATATTTCCTACTGTATCAAAGTATATGCAGCTTGGGGTAAGGGGGGGAAATGTTCCTATTGTATCATATTCTATAGGCATATTTGTACTAAGTTACAGTCTTGTTATTGCAAAGCTTTTCAAATCATAATAAAAATATTGTACAAAAAAAAGAATGTGGAAAATAAAAAAACGAGTATGTTGATGGTTGATCATGAAACTAGTATACTGTATAAAAACTACAGAAGGTAAAGAAAGTACAAAAAAAAAAAAAGGGTAATGAAGAAAAGTTCCTGGTCTGTACAGGGTGGGCCACAGGGAGTAGAATTTGGCTGCAGATTGCTCGATTAGAGTATTTATGTTGGAGAATGAGGGATGATGTAGTAAACATATGATGTTACAGTATAAAGTATGGTAGCACTGCAATATTAAATGAAAGACATACTACAATATCCTGCTTAGTTATTAAAATAACTTCGATGCTGAAAACTTGGATGCCATGAGGTCTTTAAGCATTCAGAGCAGTGCAAGTTCCCCACACTTAGGAAGACTGCCAGAAGAGCAGTTTAGTTATTCAATTAAAGTAAGTATGTTTAACATTTGGCTTAGACAGCATGAAAGATCTCAGCCAAAGCTGGAACTGTGTACTATCACTGACTGATGAATGGTTGTTCCAGTTAAACTGCAGTTCTGTAGCCTCAATTAGCAATTACTCCACAGGTTCTAAAACTAAGCATTGGGACTAAGAGAGGTCAAAATGTAAATTTCCTTCTTCATGAATTTTTTTCAGAGAAAATGTTTGCTCTCTTGTAAAGATTTGCTCAAGAGCTTTTTTCTCTTTTGACCTAGCTCTTTTTTCCTGCTCCTTTGGGCTTCCAGCTCAACTGAAACCAGCTTCTGATGGGCTACAGGGCCATAAGCCTTCATTTGTAGGTACCCAAAATAAGGGAAAAATTCTATTAACCATCACCCAAACCAGCAGTGGCAGTCCGAGGCCAGGGGCCACAGACTGTGCCTCCCTCTTCAGAACCCCATGCACTGCACTCTTGAGTCCAGCCAGCAAGTGAGACTCTGCTGAGACAAATCCGTGTGTCTTAGCAGAACAAGAGGCAGCCGACCATTTATGACTACATTTCCTTTCTCCTAACCCCACTGTGAATGTGGCCTCTGCAGCATCTCTAGCCTGACCAGAAAAGGGAACAGAAGGCTTGACCTGGGAATCAAAGCCAGGTTCTCTGCAGGACAGCATGCAACTCTTCCACTGAGCCACCAGACCAGCCCTAACTTGATATACGTTGCAATAGAAAATATTTGTTTAAACAGTCAACATCAAACAAAACATTTTTCAAGAGTAAAAATCTAAAACCATAAGTGGCCCTAACTTTATTAGTCATTGTGGGCTGTTCTTAGAAGTTTAGGATTGTTTTTGTAGATAATCCAATTCTGGAGAAGTAATTTAGGTTTGTGTAAGAAGATGATATGTTTAGCTTGGAAGGAAAGGGTGGAGAGGACAAATTCAGTTTACTTTACAATAAATCAGTATGCATGTCAGAAGATTCACTGGAGCTCAAAACTTGAGTGAAGTTGCACTTGTAATTCAAATATAAAGTCACTTGTTTGTTTCTAAGTTTCTACCAAATAAACAAATTACCTTTTCCACACCTCTCCAATTCCCTCAGTCGCCTACATCTCCTCTATTTCTCCCCAGTGAAGTCACAGACTAGTGGTTAGATCAATAGTCTGAGGCTACCAAATGAAAGGCATCAGCAAAATCTAAATAATCCAAAACTAAACATATACAACTATGCCTCTCTGTTTTCCCCCTAAGTCACACTATCTGCACTATTCCGTTTTCACACAAATCCTATTTCCAAATCCTCCACTCTCACACCCTTTCATTTTTTCCCATCTCTTTCACACTTTTGCCCTTCCATTTTCTACACCTTCTATTTCCAAGTCATCCACACTGACACCCCTCAATTTACCCATAAAATCCTCCATTTCTCAAACACCTCGCCCTTCTGCCTACTGCTTCAGACTCAGGCCTTCTCCTGTCCTGGGATGTGAGTGGAAGCAACATCCGGCAGGCTTCCAATTTCCTCTTCTTCGGTGTGGCAGCTGTCATGAGACTTTTTTCTTGTCTTGAGGTAAATGAACGATGATAGGGGTAGCAGAAACTGTAAAGTAGGGATGTGCATTTGTTTAGAATGAATTAGACAATTTCAACGAAATTTCAACTGTTAGTGCGCACTAACCCAAAAATCGGGGTCCCCTGGAAAAAAAAAACCCCGAACCACAGGGAAAAATGAAATTTCCCGCAGCGGGCCAAAAACGAAGCCTGAACTGAACGGTTTTACCGCTACGCATCTCTAAAAGCCTCAGCCCACAACCTTTTTTCCAATTGGATGTCTAATGCCTATAGGATTTTCCTCTCCAGGGTACACGGTAGCAAAAATAAATGACAGCACCAGTCATCTATTTGGGCAAGCTGTTGGGTGAGGCAGAATCCCGGTCAATCTTCCTCCTCATTGCATGTGTAGGGGGAGGGAGTGGGGACTGTGGTCATGAGTTGCAGCAGAGTTCACCTCTTTCTCTGCAGGTAGTTGGGACGGGGGTAGTTACCGATTTTGCCTCTCTTCCTCCCTGAGTAAAAGGGGAGGAGGCTTCTTGGCATTATCAGAGCCTTAGCTGCCTCTTCTGCTCTAGAGAGTGGGGGTGGGGATGAGTAGTGACATCTATTGGAGCTGTGGTTAGAAGCTTACTTAATCTGCCCCTAGTGGATGAGAAATAAAGGAACAGGAGTTTCACTATAGAGAAACATAGCAAAAGATGGCAAATAAAGACCATAAAGCCAGTTTCATTTCTGATGGAATTCTATAGCCCAGGGGTGGCCAACTCCAGTCCTCAAGAACCACAAACATACCTGATTTTCAGGATATCCATAATGAATATGCATGAGATAGATTTGCATAAAATGAAGAGTGCATACAAATCTTGTGGATATCCTGAAAACCAGGCCTGTTTGTGGCTCTTGAGGACTGGAGTTGGCCCCCCGTGCCGTAGATCTCAGTTGATATTTGGTTGCACCTTCACTTCTTTGAAACTAGGGATCTTCTATGCTTATCCTTTTCTTTCTTCAATTTTGTTACTGTTTTAGTCTCCACCACCTCTACTGGGAGGCTATTCCATGGATCCACCACCCTTTCTGAGCATCATATCACAACCTCTTGTTAAAGAGCATTCCTTCCTCTGAAAACAATTTGCTTCTTGTGCATTATTTATATCTTTGAGGTATTTGCATGTTTTTATTGTATGCCCTGCCTCTCTTCTCCCCTAGGGTATATATATATTTCAGCCCCTAAGTCTCATACCTCTCAATCACAAGGCATATAATCTTGCCCTACTCATTTTTCAGCTCCAATTGAAACAGTATTAGTCTTAAAGGGGCAGGAGTGATGTAACATATAGGAATACTGTGGGGAATTAATCAATCAATTATTTAAATCTTTTTTTATACTGACATTTATGTAAACATATCGGTTCACATAGAACAGGGGTAATATAATATTAGAAGGAAGGTTAAATTACATAGAACAGGGTCATGAGAACTAGGATAACGGAAAGCGCAGGAAGGCGTAGAAGATCGAATCTAGTTATAGTAGATAGAATTTAACATAGAATTTAACAATTTAAAATTTTAATTGGAAGTGGTTACCTATACATGTCAAACACCTGACAATAATAAATAATATATGACATTTCAAGACTGAAAGCAAAGTTTGTGTGGTATGAAACAAAGCCAAAGATCTCAGAATTGAGTACGGACTTGTCAGGGTGGACTTTGCATGCCCTGACTAGTTGCTACTGATGGAAAGGGGAGAGGGGAGAAGGTGTCACATGTTATAAGCTACCAATTCCCAGATTAATGCATGTGCTGCATCTACCGCTGCAAGTACTTCTGCCACTGCCAGTCATAGTCTAAGGGCTATTGATAAGAGTTACCAGCTCCTGTACTTCCAATACCTGCAACATTACGGGGCCTATGCACTAAAGCTTAGCATGTGTGTTAAGGCAATTTAGCATAAATGTAAAATAGTGTGCTATACACTGAAAGTCTAGATATCGATTCAAAAAGACATTAGCGTATATGTACATGTAAATGAAATATACCAAATGCAAATTAGAGGTGAGTGGACATGCAGTAAATAGAATGGTAAGCTTTCTTCCATGTACTATAAGGCACAGGCACACTCATGTGAAAACCAAAACTTTAAAACCTACCTCGGACTATCTATTAACATTTTAACTCACTATGGTGAGGTTGCCCCCTCAGCCCACATATAGAGTGGCATTAGGACTTCACATGCTAGAGCAAGGTACAGACAGATAGCTCAGAGCAGGGAACTATAAAGTAATATCTACATTTCCTAGGTTTCCTAAGAAAGACCTGAACCAATAGGGCTCAGTGGTGGGGGGGGGGGAGTCCCTGAGTGTAGGAGAACAGGGGCTCCAATCTTACCTGAGCGATAGGCAAGATAACCTGGGAGGAATACCAACCACAGGAAGGAAGGGGCCCAGAAGGAGATGATTACAAACCTTCCTGGAGGCTGGCAGAGGAAGCCCTAGAAGAAATGGAGCTGGAAGAAGAGATTGACTGAGATCGGTAATTACATTTCTGTCAAAAACGGTCTTTTGACCACTTCTTTGGGAGAAGAGGAGTAAGAACTGTTACTGAATTTCCCTGGTTTGAAATTGTTGCTGAGGAGCAAATTGCTATGGTTTTCTTTTTTAATGTTTGCCAAAAACTGACAACACTGGCCTGCTGAAACCCTGTACCTATTTCTGTAGGGAAAAGGGGATAGAGAACTGCTACTGACCTTTCCATTTCTGAATTGTACTTGAGAAGGCAGCACCACAGGACTCTACCTTTTTTCCCCTCAGGCAAGTGGGACTGCACTACTGTGCCAGAATTTCACATCAAGCCAATGGCATGAGTACCTTTTCAGACTACCTTCCTCAGCAGAACCCAGGGCAGGCATTGCAAGAGGCTCTGACATCATCACATTCACACACTATTTAATAGAGATGTGCTTTGGGTAAACATTTTGTGTTGGGAAATTTCATTTTTCTCACAGTTCGGGGGTTTTTTTTGGGGGGCCCCGATTTTCGGGTTAGTGCGCGCTAACTCCCCAATAGCACGCGCTAACCTAACAGAGTTAGCGCGCGCTAACTCAAAAATGATTTTTTTCTGAAATTTCGGAAAACATTCAATCGTTTTTTGGTTCTCCCGAACCATTCTGAATTAGGCAATGTCATTGACATTGCCTAATTCGGGAAAAACGCTTGCACATCCCTACTATTTAAAGGTCTCAGCTAACAGGATTTACTTATTTAAAGCTCTTATAAGTTGCCTTAACAAAGCTCTAGTCAGCATACAAAATAAACATGCATAACAGCCTATAAAACAACAAAATGTTTGTGTCACAAAATCAAAAACAAAAAGACAGCAAAAGAGCCGGTGCACACCCAGGACCAGTCTAAAGGACCAACGTCGGGAACCAAAGTTCGAGCTAGTTATAGGCTGGGTGAGTATTCAGAAGCTTTTTGAACTCCTTCATACAGGTTGATAATAGCAGTGCAATTGGCAATGAGTTCCACAGGGTCGTATCCACAACCGAAAAGGACCTTTCACGAGTCTCAGCCACTCACACATCCAGACCGAAGGTCCAAAAGACCTCTCTGTGAACACCTCAGAGCTCCATCCAGATTGTATAATCAAAGCATGCAGTTAGCCCAAGGCAGAGGTGCGCTCCCAAGCAACCTATGGACAAGCAGCGCCACTTTAAACTGCATGCGCCAGATGACTGGAAGCCAGCGAAGGGCAATCAAAACTGGGCTCTCCTGCCCAAGCCATAAATAAGGCTTGCAGCAGACTTCTGTAAAACCTGCAGTGCGCACAAAGCAACTACAGGCAAATCTATGTACAGAGAGTTACTATAGTCCCCACATTTATTTATTTATTTATTGTTTTTGTTATACCGAGTTTCATGACTGGCATCACATCAACCCGGTTTACAATTAACAATGTGTGAAAAGCATAAGGTAACGTGATAACAATATTCCCAATAGAACTGTGAATTTTAAATACAGAGAATCAATTGAAGGGTGAGAAAGTTACAATAAAACAATAAAACAGGGAAAATTAACTTGGAGCTGGAAGAGGGGAGAGATTGAACAATGCAATATTTACATTTCAGCCAATTAGTGTAGTAGTATAGCGGAGTGAATAAATAAGCCTATGTGAATAAATGGGACAGTACATAAATATGAAACGGTAAAATAAGTAACCAAGAGAATAAATATGACACAGTAGTGAATGATAATAATATGATAAAACTCCGCAGGTAATGATGTGCGTAAGTTTATGGTAGTTGGATTCTTATTTAGATCCAGTTATTGCATGCGAGTTTGTGTTGAAGAGTGGAGGTTTTATTCAAGGCTTGGAAATGCTTTTTTGAAAAGCCAAGTTTTTAGTCTTTTTCTAAATGTTAGAGAGCATGGTTCCTGTCTCAAATCCGGTGGGATAGAGTTCCAAAGAGATGGACCTGCTGAAGAGAAGGCTCTGAGACTCAAGGATTTATGTTGGAAGGTTTTGGCATTTGGAATTTGGAGTGACTCTTTGTAGTATTCCCTGATGGGTCTGGCGGAAGTGTATTTTTTAAGTGGTATTTGTAGATTGAGTTGTGTGTGTTGGTTAATGGTCTTGTATATGATGTTGATGGATTTGTACATGATTCTATAGTGGATAGGTAACCAATGGAGGTTTTTGAGGATGGGGGAGATGTGGTCAATTTTCCTGGAATTTGTAAGCACTCTGGCTGCAGAGTTCTGAACCATTTGAAGGGGTTTGGTATAAGAAGCTGGGAGGCCTAGTAGTAATGAGTTGCAATAATCTAGTTTAGAAAAGATTATTGCTTGCAAGATTGTTCTAAAGTCTTGAGCGTGGAAAAGTGGTTTAATTCTTTTCAGAATATGTAATTTGTAGAAGCAATCTTTGGTGGTTTGGTTAATGAATGTTTTGAGGTTGAGACGATTGTCTAAGATAGCTCCTAGATCTCTTACGTGGGTTGTTTGAAGGAGTGTGGGTGGTTTTGGAAGTGAGTTATTGTTTTCCGGTGATATGAGCAGGAATTCCGTTTTCGAAGCATTGAGTACGAGGTTTAGGCTGGTGAGGAGAAGTTTAATTTCTAATAAGCAACTGTCCCAGAATTCCATTGTTTTTAAGATTGTTTCTTTTATGGGAATCACGATCTGTACATCGTCTGCGAACAGGAAGTGTTTCAGGCTTAATTTTGTAAGAAGTTGACATAGTGGTAACAGGTAGACATTAAAGAGCGTGGGTGAAAGTGATGAACCTTGCGGCACTCCTCTGTTAGAAGGGTGGTATTGGGATTCTTTATTGTGGATTTTGACTCTATATCCTCTGTTTTCTAGGAATGTTTTGAACCAGTTTAGTGTAGCACCTGTCAATCCAATGTTTGCCAGTTGTTTTAGAAGAAGGGCGTGATTGACGGTGTCGAAGGCCGCCGAGAAGTCTAGGAGGATTAGTAAAAATGTTTGGCCTTTATCAATTCCAGAAATGAGGTAGTCCGTGAGAGAGAGTAGTAGTGTTTCGGTGCTTGCGGCTTTGCGAAAACCATATTGGTTTGGGGACAGAATACTGTGGTCCTCTAGGTAGTTGGATAGTTGGGTGTTTACCAATTTTTCCATGATTTTAGCTATGAATGGGAGGTTGGAAATAGGGCGGAAGTTGTTGGGATCACATGCGTTTAGATTTGGTTTTTTTAGCAGAGGCTTGATTGAGGCAGTTTTTAGGTCATCTGGGTAGATACCGTGTGATAGGGAGCAGTTTATGATTTCTGCCAGGGTTTTTGCTATAGTGTCAGGGATGAGAAGAAGCATTTTAGAAGGGATTTGATCAAATGGGTGTGATGACGGTTTCATTCTCTTTAACACTGAATGTATCTCTGTGATTGTAATGGGTTCGAAGGCGTTTAGCTGTATGTCTTTGTTTTGGGGGAGATATGAGTTGTCTGGAGCAGTAGTGTTTGTAATCAGCTGATTAAGGAGATCAGATATTTTTTTGTTGAAATGAAGAGCCAGTTCATCTGCCTTAGTCTGGGCTAACTCGGGTGGGATATCTGGAATGACAGGTTTAGTGAGGCTGGAAACGAAGGCGAATAAAGCTTTTGAGTCAAAGATGAGATGATGAACCTTCCTGGCATAATAGTCTCTTTTGGTTTTCAGCGTGCTACTTTTGTATAGATGGAGTGAGCGTTTGTAGTCAGATAGTGAGGCCGGTGAAGGGGCTTTGCGCCATTTTCTTTCTTTCTGCCGAAGTAGTTGTTTGAGCTTTCGCATGGCTATATATTAAAGCTGTACTACAAAGTGAAATTCTGAGTAGCCTAATGAAGATTTTAGTAGACATATAAGCCGAAGCATATAATAACTAGACTTAATAACAGCTTTAAGTTACTTTTGCATACGGAGGATCTGGTCTATAACAAACTCCTAGCATGCTGCACAATTGTTATTTCAATACTCTCAATAACAAAAGAAGGCGGCATGGTAAATTTGTGCAATCTCTGCAGGACCATCAATTCCATTTTTGTTTAAAAAAAAATACCAGTTTATTATGGCTAAGGCAGCTTTTGACAGATAGAGGTGACTGTGGCATTAGTGGCAGACCATAGGAACGTAAACCTGGATGTCATCAGCATATATCTGGTATCCCTTGCCAAGCCCAGCTAAAAGCCTACATATGAGTGCCAAATAGATGTTAAAAAGCATGGCTGATAAGGCGGAGACCTGTAGGACACCATTTTCTTGGTCTACCAACAAAAACAGTTGGATGCAACTGCAATCCGATGGATTCTGTCAATTAAAAAGGAGCTCTCCCAGTCCAGTATTATGCAGGATATACCTGACTCATGTAGACTGTAAAATAAGATCTCATGATTAACTGTGTCAAATGCCGCAGAGATGTCTAAAAGAATCAGCACGAAACTCTGGTCACAGTCAAATCCTCAAAGAAATGTGTCACAACTGAAGAGCAATAACTTATCTGTTCTTAATCCCTTACAGAATCCAAATTGAAAGGATGTAAGATCTGATGGTCCTACAGAAAATCATCGAGTTGTTTCAATACACAGGCTTCAACAACTTTTACTAGGAAGGGTAGCAAAGAGATAGGATGAAAGTTCCCCATGTCAGTAGGACTGAGTCTAGGCTTTTTAATTAAAGGCCATATAGATGCTCGCTTCAGACTAGATAGTAGCGTGCCTCGGTCAGAGACAGATTAACAAGACTTGTTAGGAAAGGAACGATGGTGTTCCTTTGTTCCCTTCAAAATGGCAATGTGGCACAGATCCAAATGACAGGAGCCACAATTCATCTTGGGCACAATTTGCGCAATTTCAGAGCAAAACTTTGGTTCGAACTGGGTCCACAACAATACACTCTGGGGCATCAGAATACTAATTGCAAGTATTTGAAAATGAAGAGCAGAATGCAGAAATTTCTTTGAAAAGTGAGCTAGAAACTCTTCACACTGATCTAGATTATAAGAATCTGGGGTATAGTGATCAACCTTCTAATTATTTTGAACAGCTGTTGAGAACTGTGACCAGATTTCTCAAACTGAGCTACATAAAAGGCAACAGTATCACATTTAGCTCTATAAATATTGAGCTGCCTTTTGAAAGCTGAGAACATATCAGGAACAAGATGGCACCTCCAGAGTCTTTCAATCCGCTTTAGCATATGACATTCAAGGCAAAGCTCTCCATTAAACCACTTAGCATATTTCTTTCTGTGCAATTTAAAAGACTTAATAGTTGCCAGAGTCTAAACTGTCAGATAGTAAGGAACCCCAGCCTTTGCCAGCCTCAACAATGTTATCAAGAGGCAAGGATTCCAATCTATAAGCCAATTCTTGCTTGATCAGGTCAGGATTACTATGTCCCCTTTTCTCAACAATCTTTGTAGACTAGGAAGCAGCAGCATGATTTCTGATAATTAAGTAGTTAAATTACATTTAAAAATGGTCCTATCATCAGATAACTCAGGGGACAATTTAAATAATGCAGAACAGTTAATGAAAACAAGGTCCAAAGTATGGCCCACTTTATGTGTGGATTCATGAACTATCTGCTCCCAACCCAAAATATTTAAATGCCCTTATAAATTGAGCAGTCTGAAATCACCCAATTCAATCATATTACTGATATCAACATTTGATTCTATTAGCATTTCCAAGACAGGATAATAGTTTGATGACAACAACCTGGGAGGGCAGTAAACTAAACAAAAACTAAATACCTTAGAAGCTAAGATTAACGTAAGAAGAATCCTGACTAGGCCTATCAACTGACATCCATAAGCTGCTTTTGTAAATAATTAAAAGGCCCCCACCACAACACTTTTCTCTAGATAGTGAAACTGCATAACCAGCATAACAGCTTTTGTTAATCACAGCTAGCTCACTATCCAACAAGCAGGATTCAGTGATGCAGAAGAGGTCTGGCTAGTACACACTGAATAGATCACTGGGCATTAATCAGCATGATTTTAATTGCTCATGAACCGGGAGGCCCACTATGGACTGATGTCTAATGGGAACAAGACAGGGAGAAGTCTGCAGATCTCAAGAGAATTTATAAAACAGAATATCTGCTTATCTTCCCTGTCCCAGGATGACAGGGATCTCAGCAATTGGAGAGAACAGTTGAGAAGAGCAATGAGAAATCCTGGGCTCCACAGCTATACTGAGTGCTCATAAAGGAGCACACAAAGAAGCTCCTTTTTGCACTCCTTTGTGCACTCGACAGAATGACATGTGGCACCTCCAGCATCCACCATCAGCTCTTGACTCTCACCTGTAAGGATGACATCAGTTGGAGGTGGAGCTAGGGCTTGCGGTGGATCATAGAGCCGGAGGGAAGGAAAGCTCAGCTGGTCCTGCTGTCAAAACCAGTGCTGGTAAAAGAACAGCTGTTTCGGCAGGATGCAGTGCACTGGAGCTGGCTAAAACATTGGGAGTGGCGGAGTGGGAGGGCTTATGATTCCCCCTCTAATGCAAGGATGACATCAGAAGGAAGTGAGGCTAGGACTCATAATGGATCCTAGGGGTTACAGATATAAGAGATGCAGCTGTTGCATCAAGAGGAGTTATGGGAGAGTAAAAGAGAGATAGCGTGCAAAAGAGAGAATGAAATTGGAGGAGACCAGAGAAAAGAGATTACATCAAAAGCATTTCTACATGTATTTAGACAACATAAATATATTTTCAAACAAAAGTTTGACAGATGATAACTTTTTCAAAAATTGTTGTATACTTCACAAGACACAATTTTAAATAAATGTCCAACTCTCAAAATTCTTGTACAGAAAAATTACACTGCATGTGTTCTATATCCTGCATTTTCTCAGAGGGTACAAAATATTGCAGGACAAGTGTTGCAGGACAAACAAGGTAGTGGCAGTTGAATAGTAGGTACCTCAGAGAAGGTATCGTGTGGAAAATATGAGGGATGTCAGGAGTCAGTCACTTCCCAGCAAAGCTTGGATGCCCAGCTCCACACTTTGTCACCTCTCATCTGTGGCTCTATGAAATGTCCACTCCTGTGTAATATGAATAAAGTATAGTAGAGAGCAGGCAGAGTAGCTTCAGTGGATGGGATAAATAGTGGTGTTATTGGCCTTCTGAACTCTGCTTACTTGCAGATGTCAGTGGTTACTTGCAGATGGCAGAGGCATTAGCATGAACAGCCATCTGGGAATCTGGGGCTTAAGGTCAGCAATTCTTTTGGATTTCATCTGGAGCTCTTTTCATACAGCATGGAAGCCCTCATGGACTATGTCTATGCCACTAAAACCCAGAATTTTGGGATGCTAGAAGTGGGAAGATGACCAGATGACAGAACCCTCCTGAATCAGATTTCTCCATGGAATTAACAGGCTGGAATTGCCAGGGCTAGCCAAGACATCATCTAATACCAGTTGTCCTCCTCCTTGCAGATTCTCCTGGTTGGATATCATGTGACGGTAAGGACAGGTTGTTCATGCATCCCTTTTGCTTCCATCACAAATGTGATTACCTACTGCAAAACCCTTTCCCTGCTCTGAAGTATGTGAATGCCTCACTAAGTCCCAGACTTAAAAAAAAATCTTGGTCCACCCCTCCCAAATATTCTTGGACTTACTAGGTCCTCAACCCAGCCTAAAGCTCCTCTATTAAGCCTATAATCTCCTACAAACTTGGTAAGAAGCCCTGTAAAGGACCATTGGTGAGCTTTTGCTGTATGACCCCTACATGGGTTATTGTAACGCAGGCAGCTTACCAGCTCATGCCTGATGTATTTCTGATGCTGCATCCATGGACTTTGGGATGCTGACAATGCTGTCTGGATGCAGTGTTTCCACAAGGTATTGATCCAGATGTATAAAACAAATAGGACAGACACAGCTATGTCCAGTCTTATTTCAACTGGCATGAATCTATGGACTTTTTCAGATGCCCATTTAATGTCCTGCTAGTGATGTTTCATAGGTGCTATTGTCTGGGAAGGGGGGGGGGGTGACACCAGAGCTGCTGTTGATATCCAATGCTTTTTATTTCCAAATATGCTCCTTTACTGCCAGGAATTTCCTTGAGGAGGTTCTCCCAAACATCACACTGTAGCTCTCTAGGACTAGCTCAAGAAAGTGCTTATTTTCATTTAGAATGAAGTAAAACATTTCTCAGCATTGCCATACATTTGCCTCTCTAGAGCATGGTCCAGCCTCTGGTTACATCTCCTCCTCCTGCATCTCCTGAATCTCATTCTCCAAAATGTCCTTTGCCAGCTTGACAGATATAGGAGATGAGTTGTTTAGGGAGTTCCTGCCTCCTTTATGTCTCCTCCATTTCCCTTCTCTCATCCTTTCTTCCCCCTGTTTTGCTGTTCTACATTCCTCTACTTGATGTCTAATAGGCCTCATCTATAAACCTCCGACTTGAACGCTCTGCCTCTGTCACTACCTATTACTCAACAAATAGTTTTAGATTGAAAGAACCCTGTTACCACTCCTTGTTGGCACGTCTATAATATGTTATCTATTTTAAACAATTTCTATTACTTTATGTGCCTTTTTTGTACACCGTTGTGATGGTAAATTAACTTAACGATGGTATAGAAAAGATTTTAAATAAATAAAATAAATACATACCTTCTTATCTCTCTTCACTTCTACCTGCACAGTTATCTTCCTTACTGTAGTCTCTCTGCACTTATCTTGGACACTACCATCCAACTCCTTTTCTTCCCTATAATACCTTAGATCTTCCTATCTCCTACCTGTCCATGCACAGTTGCTTAGTCTCTTCTACACTCCATTCTCACCACATTTTTAACTCTGTTATTTCATGACGTTTACTGACCTAGAACAGTGCTTCCCAACTCTCTCCTGAAGGCACACCTCACAAGTTGGGTTTTCAAGATATCCATAATCAATATGCATGACAGACTTGCATCATTATAGACTCAGCGTATGCAAATCTATCTCATGCATATTCATTGTGGCAATCCTAAAAAAAAAACCAGACTGGTTAGGTTTGCCTCCAGAAAAGAGTTGGGAAACATTTATATAGAAGACTGACAGACAAATGTCACTAACCCACCCATCCTCTCACCCATAAAACTAAGGACAAACGAAGGAAACTAACACAAAAGGAGTACAAGACACAACACAAGCCATGCAAATGGATTTTTGCTTCTTTGCTTCTCTGCTCTCCTTTAATCTCCCCTCCTGGGGAGCAATTGTGCTCTCCCACCCCCATCACTGACAGCAAGTATTTTGTGCAAGGCAATTTTTATGCATCTTTCAAGCAAGGAGAGAAGCCTTGAGGAAACGAGGACTGAGAATGTTCACTATGCACACTATTTTGAGTAACAGCCATAATCTATTTAGTACTCAGGTGGACGGTAGCATGTCAATATGACACTTTTTGTGATAGCCTGCAAGCAATTAGCATATACCCTCTAGACATGACATTTTAGCATGCACACTAAAATATTAAGTGCACTTCTGATTAAAAGAAATTTTAGCATGCACATTAAAGAAATGTAATGCAAGTTTTAGTGCATAGGTCCCTTTAATCATTCAATTACTGTGGTGTACTCCAGCTAACTGAGGTTTGACACCAGATGCAGCAGGTGTTTTACTAGAACTGTCTTCTGCAGAGCACTCTCTCTCACGTCTATCCCTTCTAGTTATGAACAGTGCGAATATGCACTTAAAGAGTAATTTTGTAACAGCCAGCATACATTTCAAGACACATGCATGCATACTATTCACCAAGTTTCAGAGGGAAATTATGCATTTTGAAAAGTATCCCACCAAAACTACCCAACACACAATTATGCATAGAGTTGGGGGTTTTTTCATGAAAATTTAGGCACATACTTTTGTATGTCCTGCCCCCAGAATGCCTCTGCTCACTGCAGGTAAACTTATGCACTTACGTGTTATTCGCACGTAGGTTTACTGGGATGTCAGGAAGGCTATTTTGTAACAAGCCATTTCCACCTGTAAAGCACTGTTGAAATGGCTTTGGAAATTTTCATAGTAATACAGTGAATGATGGCAGAAAAAGATCAAAACGGTCCATCTAGTCTGCCCAACAAGTTTTTTTGTAATTAATTAATTTTTTTAAGGTAGTAGCAACTGCTGCTCTGTGCAGGCTACCTTCTGTGAACTGACAACAAAACGCATGGCAGTAGAAAAAAAAATGTGAGAACAAGTAAAAAAAAAAAAAATTTTTTTTTTTCCCAGAAATTGATCACCTTCCCCTTAGTTCTTTTTATATCCCATGTCCTAAAAGTACAATTATTTGAAAAATAAAACTAGCCAACTCAATAGGTTACAGACTGTGGTTCTGTCTTATATGGCGCTGTTGCAAAATGACAGATCTAATAAGTATATATATTCTTCTTACTGATTATAACATTCGGCCCAATTTTAAATCCCCTGTGCGCACAAAAATCGGGGGTTACACACGTGGCCAGGCCTCGCACACATCTTCAAAGGGGCCTGGCCATGCTCGTAAACCCATTACGATCCAAAGTGCCGGGCCCAGTAAAAGGGGTGGTCTAGGGGTGGGAAGGGGCGGGGCTAGAGGCCACTGGTACAATGGTCATTTGCCGCTATACCGGGGAAGGGACGGAAGGCGCGCACAAGTTGCTACTGCTTTGTTGGAGCAGTAAGCAACAAAATAAAAAAATCTACAGGTAGGAAAAAGGGTTTAGAGGGTGAGAGGGGGGAGGGAGGTTACAGTAGGTGGTAGGGAAGTTCCCTCCCAGTCCGCTCCTTAATTGGAGCGGACTGGAAGGGAACTGGGGAGGTCGTGATGCGTCGCCACACAAAACTTGCAGAAATCTACCTCCCCCCTTGTGCGCACAGATTTCAAAATCTAGGACGCATGTGCACGTGGCCCAACGATGTTATAACATGCGCGCTGGTCATCATTAACAATATGTCCCTGTCCTATGTGCTTTATCTATGCTACAAGCCAGCTGTAATACAACAAAATCTGATGTTATCAAATGCACTTTTATTGTAGTACGAGGCAATGATGTATGATCACTACCAATCGTTTTCCTCTCTCTTGTCATCACAGTTTTACTGAACCCCTTTACCAATTTGATCTACAGGATCCTCAATAAGGGAGGTAGCATAAATAATCACCGCACAGTGCCAAAATTTTAAGTTTTTTACTAGTAAAAAATAAATAAAACTAGATATTAAGTAGAGGAAAAAAAGGGTATTAGGGATCTACATTCATTTAAATTAAATAGGAAATATCATTGACATTTTATATTTCATTTTGTTATATTTTTAAAATGAAATGGAGGAAAAACTGAAAAAATGTTGTTGGTTTAGTTCAGTTTCATTTTAAAAATAGATTTTTAAAAGATCTCTGGGACCCACTAATTCCCCCACCCAAAGATTTAGAGTATTGGGGGCTGGGAACCACCCCAGCTCCAACTTAACCCATTCATGGGTGTCAGGATGGGCAAGAGTGATGCCTACTCACCATACTATGGGGCCAATGCAATTAAAATGCACTCAAAGTGGAGGCTGAGTTTTCAGTGCCCGCTTTATTTATTTATTTTATTTATTTAAAAACTTTTCTCTACCGTCACTAAGTTAGGTACCATCATAACGGTTTACAATAAGGCACAAATATTAATATTGGAAAAGATTATGAATTATATCATTATACATATGCCAAGACTTTATGGTAACAAAGTAGTTATAAAAACTAATAATTGGATGTGTTATGTTATGTCCGTTTATTTTGAGCGGGAATAAAAGAGAAACTGTCATCTTATTCTAGATATTTGAGATTAAAGATTAAAATAGAATATGTACCCGTGTTGATTTGGGCAATGTGTTTAGGGTGTGCTACCAATTGCTTTTCTTTTTCCCAGTGTTCTACTTTCCTTTCTCTTTGTTGTATGCCTGTTTGAATAACCATGTTTTTAAATGTTTTCTGAAGGTTTTGATGTCTCTTTGTAAGCGGATCTCGACGGGCATGGAGTTCCATAGCATAGGACCTGCTAAGGAGAGCGCTCTTTCCCTTACTTGGGTTAGTTTGGCTGTTTTGATTGAGGGGATGGACAGTAAAGCTTTATTAGCTGATCTCAGGTTTCTGTTAGGGACGTGTACGTGGAGGGCTGTATTCAGCCAATCAGCATTTTCATTATGTATTAGCTTATGTATTGTACAAAGGGTTTTATACTGTATTCTTTGCTCAATGGGTAGCCAGTGTAATTCCATCAGAGTTTCCGTGATGTGATCTCTTTTACTTTTACCAGTCAGAATTCTGGCGGCTGTGCTCTGCATTATTTGGAGTGGTCTAATTGTTGTGTATGGTAAACCAAGTAGGCGGGCATTACAGTAATCCGTGCTTGCGAAAATAAGAGCTTGTAACACTGAACGGAAGTTACTTGTTGTCAGTAGAGGTTTTAGTCTTCTGAGGGTCATGAGTTTGGCGTATCCTTCCCTTACTTTTAATGATATGTGTTGTTTTAGGTTCAGTTCTGTGTCAATTATTACTCCGAGGTTTCTCACTTTCTCAGTTAGTTTAATTTTTCGGTTGTTTTTGAGTGCGATAGGGTTTTGGATGATTTCAATGTTTTTGCATTCCAAGAGTAGGAATTCTGTTTTCTCTATGTTAATCACTAGTTCCATCTGGTTCAATAATTGTTTGATGATAACCAGATACATATTAGCTATGTTCAGGGTCTTTTCGAGTGTATCATCAATGGGTAAGATTATTTGGATATCATCAGCGTAAATGTAGTGTGAGATGTTTAGACCAGCTAGAAGGTGACAAAGTGGTAGTAGGTATATGTTGAATAGGGTGGCCGATAAAGCTGATCCCTGTGGGACTCCAGTTTGAAGTTTTATTTTATATGACATTACATCTTTTATCTGCACTTGGTAGTATCTGTTGTCTAGGTATGATTGGAACCATTTGATTGTTTTATTACCTAAGCCTATTTCTTCTAATCTATTTAGTAGGATGTTATGATTTACAGTATCAAATGCTGCTGATAGTTCAAGCATCATTAGGATGTACCGCTTCCCGCTTTCCTAATGCAACCCCAGGCACCCCTCCTGGGGGAGCCAAGCAATATTTAAATTAGGGGTCACGTTGTCAAGAAGGCATTAGGGTCACTTGCGCACCCTAGCATCTCTTTGATAGCGGGAGCCCGCGAGTGGTCGGCTGTCTGCCGACCACTCGCGGGCCGAAAATGGACACCAAATTTTTTGCCATCCGTTTTCCTAATCGGCGCACAGCCAGGGGTTCAGGAAACGGATGCTTGTTAACCGAGCATTGGTTTCCTGAACCTGACCACCAGCACTTTTTTACATTTTTTTTTTTAAGATTTTGTTCCTCCTACTTAATATCGCAACTATATTAAAAGTAGGAGGATGTACAGAAAGGCAGTATTTTCTGCTTTTCTGTTCAATTTTTGAGAGCACTCAACTGTAGGCAGGCATTAATTTTTGAACATAAAAATCTGCGTCTTAAGACGCACATTTTTCTTTGCATTGCAGGTGATTTGCTAATAGCCTCATCAACATGCATTTGCATATGATGAGTGCAATTAGTTTCCCCATGCGCTGGACATGGGTTGTGTAGGCACTAATCCCCTTATTGCATAAGGGGATTAGGTAGCACCTACACAACCCACGTCCAACTGCAGGTTAAACAGTGTGCTCCGCTGAGCGCACTGTATTGCATCAGCCCCTATGACATTTAAAATGGCGACTTCTCAAAGACAGCTGGCGCCATTTTCTTGTGCATCATAGTATGGCGTCGGTCAGTTGTATCATTGCCTTGTATGTGTATTCCATCAGGGCAAGAGGTGAGTGGGCATTCCTCCTGGCTATGGATGGGGTAATTGGGGGGGACAGAGTGGTTCCCTGCCCCAAGATTCTTTTGGGTTAAGGTGAGGGAACCCAGGGAGGCCTGGGAAGGCCCCTGTATTGAGATTTTATTTTTTTGTTTTTTTTTTAAATGCCTATTTCGTTTCTGAAAAGAAAGAAACAAAATAAACATTCAACAAACCATGAAGTAGAAAAATCACTGGGAAAGGCACTGGAACAAAAGGTATATCCAGTTTTTACTGCAGATAATATTCTGATAATTAGGACATAAAATTAAACAATGGTGAGAACAGTTAACTGACAGTCAGCTAAACCTTAACCACGGAGTAAAGAGGAATGTCCCCGAGCATAGGTTTATATTCCTGTTTTAGTGAGCATTTTTCTGTGATAAAACTTTGGTTTAATACAAGAGTTAACTCCTAAAAAATGCAAACTAACCAGGAGTAAAAAGAAGCACTCTTAGCATGGGAGCATGTAAATCCCATGTAAAAGAAGGCATTAGCTATTCCCCAGCAATGCAGGGAGGTGTGATAAAGAGCGGACAGCTTAAAGCACTTTTTCTTAATGCTGGAAATTTCACTCCTGGATCAGAGCAGGAGTAAAACTTAGTATAACATGGCCTCCAGAAATGCAAGTTATTGCTCTGTCCACTGTGGTAGTGTCTAGCTGCTTCTACCAGAATGGAAACAGCAACAGAATAACTTTGGCCTCCAGAATGTGAGTTTTCTCCACTTCAGACCCAGGAGTTTAATTTCCAGTGTAAGCTCTTGAGGAAGGCACCCAGAGCTGAACAGTACGCGGATGCTGTGCATCCCGACTCTGGCATACTGTCTAACTGTTGATACCTACCCCAGAGCACTTACATTTTGTTTAGCTAAGTGTGAGTGCCCAATCAAGAGAGCAAATTCTTGCATCCAAGGCCATTTTTGCAATGAATGGCAAGAAAAAACAAGGCATTAGCTCTCTTGGATTGGCACCTACAGCTGGCTTAACAAAGCATAAATTCTTGGTCGGGGGGAGGCAGGGGAACTACAGCTGAACAGGATGACAAAGTCGGCTCCACAGTGCCAAAAGGCCGGATTTTGAAAGGCCTGAGCTTGTAAAACCCAGGGTTTATGCATGTGGCCAGGCTTTGGGCGAATTTTCAAAGAGGCCCGGCCACATGCGTGAACCCTGGTACGTGCACAAGTGTCAGGCCTCTTCAAAGGGGCGGGCTAGAGGGTGGGGTTTGGGCAGGACAGCGCCACTGCAGCTACCAGCGCATACAACTTACTTCAGCTCCGGCCCTAAAATAAATTGTAAAACAAAAAAAGAAATGATAGACAGGTAGGGTTTAGGGGGTGAGGAGGGGAAGAGGGAGGGAGTTTAGGTAGAAGGGTAGGAAAGTTCCCTCCCAGTCCGCTCCTTAATTGGAGCACACTGGGAGGGAACTGGGGAAGGCCCAATTGCGTCGCTGTGCGGAAATTGCAAAAGTTGCCCCCACCCTTGTGCGCGCCGCCCACACATGCGGATTGTAAAATCTGGCACCGGCGCACATATTATAAAATCGGTGCGTTCATGTGTGTGCGCCGGGAACCACGCGCTCATGGACACGCCTATCTATGTTTGAAAACCTACCCCTGTGTGCGTGCCCCGGACAGCTTATGCTTTGATTTTTCTTGTCATGCCTTGCCAAAATGGCATTGATTATGAGATTGGGGCTGTACATCCCAACTTGTGGGCACGTTCCCTTATTCATGACCATTTTGACAAGGAATAGCAAGTAAGATTAAAATAATAAGCTCCTTGGGGAAGGCGCTTACCGCTAGGCTGTCTGGGTAGGCACCAGTAGCTGAACAGTACAAACTTTAGCAGTGGGTGCATACTCTCCGGCTGTTCAAAAAAACAAAGAAAACCTGTGACTGGTGCCTGCCTCAGAGAGCTCACATTGGAAATTTAACTCCTGGGTCTGAAGTGCAGTAAACTCACATTTCTGTTGGCCAAAGTTATTCTATTGCTGTGCCCAGTTAGTCACCAACCACATGGGCACAGCAAAAGAACTTCATGGCCACAAGAAATGTGCGTTAACATTTGCTCCACCTCAGGTCAAGGAGTTAACCTGAAAATTAAAACATAGAAATAAGGTGCTTGAAGTTGGAAAGTTCTGTGACTAAAATGGCCTTGTATACAAGACTGGAACTGGCCATGCCAACTTGGGTGCAAGGCCATTTGGGCAACGCATGCCAAGTGAAATCCATGGGTAAACTTTCTGAATGGGCAACCACAGCCATTAGGGATGTACAGCACCAAAGTGCATACTGTTCGGCTGTAGGTGCCAACTCTAGAGAGGCTGTAGGTGGCAACTCTAGAGAGCTTACCCTTTAATTTCACTTGGCATACCTTGCCTGTGAAACTGTGCCCAGATCGGGATGGCCAGTGACATGACAGAAACCTGTTTAAACAAAACATTGAACCTCTTCCTGAGTTTATGAGAAAACAGCAACAGAAAAACACTGAGTCTCCAAACCTGATTTATAGAGCTCCAGTTCCAAGCTCCTTCCTGGTTCAGGAAGGAGGAAAAGAAAAAAAAAAAAAACTTTGCCCGACTATTTGAACAAGTTAAGCCAAATGCTCTCCCAGCAGTTTATCTGCAACATTGTTTTGACTACATAAAAATATGTACTAGCCCAGCCCATATAATTAACACCACGTGTATTGTAAAATTAAAAGAGCAGTTTAAATTTGTACATGTCTGTGAACCAGATTTCTGGGTGCTCCTGGCAAAAGTAGTTTTCATTTCTCAGTTCTTGATGTTCTCTCTTCTGTGTCTAATTTTATTTTCTCTGCTTAAAAGTTTTGAGTCACCAGAACAAAAGAAAAATCTAATCCAATACATTTTTTTTAGGCCAGCACAGATTTGTACAGCCAGGAATACTTGCAGTTTTCTCAGCTGAGTCACAGCCTCAATTTTGAACAGCAGTTAGAAGAAAAGTAATGCCAAAAGACGACTACAACGGTTTCATTCAAATTAGCCAAATGTTAACGTTTGTTTTCCATAAACCAGCTAAAAGTACAATCTTTAAAATTTAGTCAAAAACAATATCAAGAAGTAAGAAGTAAGCCTACGTGGTCTCTCTATCAAGTTAACTTTGGAAACCTGAACTACAGTTTATTAAACAAGGACAGTACTGTGCCCTGCCTGGAAACTGTTGATGCAACAAGTCAAATGACTGACTCTCTCCTCAAGTGCATTACACTAACTTATTAATAATCAGCAGCCTGCCAGACTTCACTGAAAAGAGAAATAAAGTGATCTTACAGTCTAGTCTGCATGTCTAAACCCAGACTCCTGTTTTTTTTTAGCCCTTAAGGAATTGAGGTGTAGGTGAAGAAACAGAGAAGGTGGGGAACAAGAGCAGGACAGTTGCAATATTGACACTGCATACCTTTATCAAAACTGCCATTATAGATAGTATGACGTTTGATTTTTGTAAATACAATTAAATACTGTGATTGAACAGCATTAATTTAAAAAAGTAGAGCAATGGAATAGAATGTTTAATATGCAGAAAGCTGGTAGGGGAAATAAAAACAATAAATGGAAACACACAAATTTGCATCCTCCAAATAATAAATCTAAGAAGAAAAAAAGATACACAAAAAAAAAAAAAAAAAACTTATGGGCCGATGCAATAAAAATACGCCAAAAGCAGGCGCTGAGTGTTCAGCACCCGCTTTCCTAACGTGCGCCCAAGCACCTCTCCTGGGGTGCCATGCAATATTTAAGTGAGGGATTACGCTGCCAAGGAGGCAATGGGTTCATTGCTTGCCACTAGGGCCTCCTCGGCAGCGGGCACCCAGGAAAGGTTGGCTCACCGCGGGTAAAGAAAATGGATGCTGAATTTATCGGCATCCATTTACCTATCCGGAACACAGCCAAGGGTTCGGAAAACGGACACTGGTTAACTGAATGTCTGTTTCCCTAACCTGACCACCGGCACCCTTTAAAACATTAAAAAAAATAAATAAATAACATAGACTTTTCATTCCTCTAACTTAATATCACCACAATATTAAGTCGGAGGATGTAGAGAAAAGCAGTATTTTCTGCTTTTCTGTACAACTTTTTGGAGTACTCAGAAATTAATGCCTGCATATGATGAGCGCTATTAGTTTTGCAGCGCATTGGAGGCGCTAATCCCCTTATAGCATAAGGGGCTATGGACACGCCTCCACAACGCGGTGTCCAACAGCGTGTTAAACAGTGAGCGCACTGTTTTGCATTGCCCCCTTTTGTCAGCAATTTACCCTGAAGATCTGAGAGTGCACAGTAATAGAAAAAAAAAAGAATAGAGCAAAATAATAGAACGACTAACATGCAGAAAGCTGATGGGGGAAACCATAATAAATGGAAACACAGAGAAGTACATACTCCAAATATTAAATGCTGAGGGAAAACAAACACTTAGACCGCAACTTACCCTGAAGATCTGAGATTAAAGCGCTGCTGTCTGTGGGAGCTCCTGCTCTGGCCCTTCAGGCCGTGGAGGAAGAGGCTCTCTCACTTGGGACATCTGCCTGCTCTCTCACCAAGAAATAAATCATCTAAGCCCCCAAAAGACTAGCAATGGACCCTGCAAAGACAAACACATGAAAGTTCTGCGTTTTCTGCAACTATTGGGCCAAAAGTAAAAAAGCAAATGCCGCTCAGGACAAAACTAGAGCACTGAGAGCAGCGCCTGCCGTATCCACGGCTGCATTCCAGCGCTGCACTTCAGAATCAACTTTGTGTTTTGGGAACAGGGGCGGGGGCGTTTTGGGCTTTGAACAAACGGGGAAGCAAAGTGTCAGCCCGCCCGATAAAGTAGGGCGAGAGGCAGGGAAAGGGGGTGGGGCGCCAAACTCTTCCCGCACCTACGAAAAAGAGCCCGAGAGGAGGCCCGGTACCTCAACACGTCTCTGGGCTATGGCTCTTGTCTCCGTGCCTGTCCTGAAAGGAAGTCACAGCATAAACCGCAACAGCATCTCCCGGTCTCTGCAGCCCACGCCTGTTTTTCACATTCTCACTCGCACTGCAGACTTTTTCTCTTTCTGTCCGCCACCCCGAAAGACTCTTCATCATTTCCGGACAGTCAAAAACAACAAAAAAAAAAAAAAACCCAAACCAGCCCTACAGTGCAGCCGATCACCCAGAGAAAAAAAAGGGGAGGGGGTGGAGGGCTTCTGGGTCCTGCTGCCCTCCCTTTATGAGTTGTAGCTGCCGGGTCACTGGGAAGAGAGAGAGAGAGACACACCAAAGAGGTCTGAACATTACCCTAAAGTCAGAAGCCTCACCTATCCCTGTTCTGTTTTGTATAGTTCCAAGCAGCGCTGTTGCTGCTGTTAACTTAGCACACAAAACGTTGCTAATAGCCCTCCCCGCCCTCAACATAGAAAAAAAAAAAACAGTCAAGAGTTCTACTAAAATGTGTAATGTCAAGATATGAAGGTTTGGCAAGGTTTAGCTTTTGGCTTAAATTAGCTCTGGTACATAACTTTTTCAATCTGTTTATTTCTGCAATGAGTGGCTGTTTTAAAAATAATAATGCTTGAATTTTATAGTAAACCCCCAGCTCGATTGCCAGTTAATATTCCAGGCAGTTTACAGCATGATTAGTATTCAGTCCCTGCTCCAAAGACCTTACAATCAGGGATGGTAACTTTGAAACATCCATACAGGCGCATATGTACGTGTGTATGCCTGCTCGCACCAAAGGATGTGGCCATATATGAGCGGCGGCGCAGGCTTGGCCTGTGCCACGCGCCATAAGGTCAGGAGAGGCTGGCGGGTAAGTGAGGGGGGGGGGGGGGGGGTCGACGTAGTGGGAGAGAGCGCGGGGAACCAATCAGGAGCAATGCAGCATTCAAAATGCTGCATTGCTGCATTGCATTCATTGCTGCATTGCATTCAATGCTGCATTGCATTCAAAATGCTGCATTGCAATTGGGTTGGTCAGACAGGCAGCCAGTGTCTGTTTGTCTTGCTTGCAGACTGACGCTGGTTGTGGAAGAGTGGGCTGCGCAGCTCTTTTTTGTGGTATTTAAGTAAATTTCTAGTTTTAGTGCCGTGTGGGGTATAATATTGGTATTTAGGCAATATTCGCGTGGTGCAGCCATCCAGGGTGTTTTTTGTGCCTCCCCCCCCCCCCCCCCAAATTCGCTTGCTTGTCAGTGCAGCGATTTTGTCGGACTCAAAAAAAAAAAAAAGAATATAGTGGTTCCTGAGTCTGCGGATCGAGCTTCAAGATGCAGCGGAGAGGCAGAGACCGGGCGAGGAGTACAGATTCTTGTAAAAGGCAGCCGCGAACCGGAGGCTGGAAGCAGACGTCACATGGGCGGTGTCCTGGTTGCCCTCCTGAGGCCACCCCTAAGCAGGCAAGTGCCCCGGTGGCCCCCCCTTCACCCCTCCGCCTCCTTTGCTTCGCTTCCCGCCCCATGACTCGGGTGAGAGCGGGCATGAGGCTTACTTTCTCACCCCTCCCCGGGTGAGCTTACCTTCCTCGGATGAGGAATCTGTGCCAGAGATTTCCCTGAACGCTTCAGGGTCGGCGATGGGGCTGTCCCCCGCTCCTGATGAAACATTGCAGTTGCCGGCCGAGCAGAGACAGGGTCGGTTCGGGGAAGGGCCTGCCCAGGTTTTGGTTACTAATGCAGGCAATGGACGGTGTAAGGGTAAATCCCCGGCTGTTAAAAAAATCAGTGCAGGGTATTCCAATCTTGGGAAAATGAGGAGGGGGGTGCAGAGAGTCCCTGAGGAAGGGTCTCTGATTATGGTTTAGGAGATGGCAGGTAGGGGTTCGAGTGGTAGTAGGGTTCAGGATGCTAAAGGTAGACTGGGTTTTGGGAGATGAGAGTACAGGAGGGAGTCGGTGAGAGCTGGACCGTGAATGGATGTGAAGCAAGGGGGCTTGAGCCAGTTATCAAAAAGGAAAAAGTTGGGGGTAACTTTTTCAGATAAGAGAGAGGTTGAGGGCGAGCGTCAGTTGGGCTCTGGAGGATGGCCTGCCTTCGGTGTAGAAGATCATGCTGTGGATGAAGGACGGCCAGAGTCAGGGGTGACAGCAGGATGGTTGGAGGGTGATTATGTACGGCGCCCGCTGGAGAGGAGAGTTGAAGGTGTGCATAGTGGAAGGGATATGCAGTCGCATTCGGGGCGTGGGTGTGGAGGCAGGTCTGCAGGCGTTTCGGTTGTTTCCACAGAACCAGTGAGTGTATCGTATCCAGGGACGTCGAGGCAAGAAGCCTGGAGGCAGAGAGAGGCATCTTACCTCGAACCGTGGCCGGATAGGAGTGGTTTGCCGGCAAGGACGGAGGATACAGCGGCAGAGGGAGAATGCGGTGTTGGTGCAGAAATGGGTAAGCCTGGGCATTCTAAGGAGCATAGTAAAAAAGTGAAAGGAAAGAGAAGGAAAAGAACACGCTCTTCTAGCTCAGATTCAGATAGCAGTTCAGAGGAGTCATCTTCCAGCTCGTCCAGTGACTCGGATGAGGATAGGAGGAAGGGTATAGGGGAGGGCCCCAGACAAGATATGGGGCATTCAGCTTTGGCTTCACTCACAGAGCTTTGGGAGGAAGTGCCGAGGAAAATGCATAAATGAATAAAGAAGGGTAAGTACGTAAACGTATTTAAGCTTCTGGAAGGTAGACGAGGAGAGAGAAAAGACAAGAAGAAAAGCAAGAAAAAGAGGAAAAGGGAAGGACCTAAGGTGTCCAAGAATGTTTTAAACTGGGTCAGAGGGTTCCTGAGGCTGGCTAGTGTGGTGGGTCATTTCTAACTGTCTCAGTATGGGCCGCTGTTGGCTTATGCCAACAGTATCTTGGGGGCTTTCAGGGACTATGAAGGTTGGGCTAAAAATGGAGGGTAAAAAGTATATGTCCTGGGGTATGCAGGATATACATTTGTGGCTCATCCAGGATATACATTTGTGGCTCATCCAGATGACCAATAAGGGTATGGGTGGTCATAAAGGGAATGGTAGTTCAGGGAGTCAGGGAGGTGTCATTGCAGGGACGATTTCCTTTCGAGGAGGAGGTAGTACTCCTAAGGGAGGGCTGGGAGTGAAGACAGCAGGGTCAGGATCTGACGTCTGTTGGCGATTCAACAAGACGGGTTGCTTGTTTCCAGACTGCAAATTCAGGCATGCCTGTGCAGTATGTAATGGAGCTCACCCTGCCACCAAGTGTCCCACGGCACAGAGCAGCATTCCAAAAAGGGGGGAGGTAAACAGTGACATTAGGTTGTTAAAACCGACATCTCCGATATGGTTAGGGGAATTGCAGAAATGTTTACAGATGTACCCAAATAGGCAGGCAGCTAAATTGTTATATATAGGTTTTAAGGAAGGGCTTAGAATCCCATATACATGGTCTGGGTTTGGCGGGAGTAGTGTTAATGCTAGGTCAGTAAAGTTTAAGGAAGTTGCGTGGAAGAAATTACTGAAAGAAATAAGCTTAGGACGTATTGTGGGGCTGTATAGTAGGCCTCCATTTGCAGGGATGCATCTATCCCCACTGGCCGTTATACCTAAAAAGACTCCAGGGAAATATAGGTTAATTTTGAATTTGTCATCTCCAACTGGCGGGTCGGTCAATGATTTTATACCCAGGAACGAGTGCTCAGTGTGGTATATGCCTTTTGATTATGCATTGGAACTGGTTCGAAGGGCAGGGAAGGGAGCGCTGTTAGCAAAGGCTGACATAGAATTGGCTATCCGGTTACTGCCTATCCACCCAGAGAGCTTACATTTATTGTGCTTTACCTTTGAAGGGAAGTTTTTTATGGATAGATGCCTGCCCATGGGCTGCACTGTTTTGTGCGCTTATTTTGAAAAGTTCAGTAACTTTTTACAATGGGAAACCAAGCACGGGACTCAATGGGGTAGCATGATGCATTACTTAGATGATTTTCTTTTTGTTGGTAGTGGTAAGACAGAGCAGTGCGCTAATCAGTTAGCAGGTTTCATGGAGGTGGCAGGTAGGCTAGGAGTGCCTATAGCACTGGAAAAAATTGAAGGTCCTGAGGCAAAGTTGACCTTATTGGGTATAGAGTTGTACATGGAGGAGATGGTGTCCTGATTGCCTGAGGAGAAAGTGCAGAAGTTACAGGGATATTGGACAGGAGGTGAAAGGGGAGAAGAAGGTCACTCTAAGAAAAATGCAGTCTTTGATAGGGGCATTGAACTTTGCGTGCAGGGTCATCCCTATGGGGAGGGTCTTTATCAGAAGATTGTCAGTAGCTACAAAGGGTATCAAAGCAGCTCACCATTTTATAAGGATAACGCGAAGGATAAGGGACGAGCTGCAAGTGTGAGAGGTATTCTTGGCAAGGTTCAATGGGGTGTGTATTATACCGGATGCGGAAATCACAAACTAGGAGTTGGAACTGTTTTTGGATGCGGCCGGGGCATCGAGTTTTGGGGTATATTTTCAAGGGTGGTGGTGTGCCGAGCCGTGGCCAAAGGATTGGGTCAAGGAAAGAGTGACCAAGAACATTACCTTCTTGGAGTTGTTTCCCATGGTAGTGGCGTTAGCAATATGGGGGGAAGAGCTTAGCAACAAAAGAGTGGCTTTGTGGTGCGATAATTTGGGAGTGGTTAAGGTGACCAATCACTACAGATGTGCATCGTTTTTTGTGTTCGTGTCGTTCTTCATTTTTCGGCTGCCATGGAAAATGTCGGGTTTTTTTCAGTTCGGGTCTTTTTTTTCGCGAAAAATCGATTTTTAGTTAGTGCGCGCTAACTCCCCGTTAGTGCGCGCTAACTCCTGTTAGCGCGCACTAACAAAAACCGTTAGATTTTGTTACTTTTTGTTACTTTTTGTTAGTTTTTGTTAGTGCGCGCTAACAGGGGAGTTAGCGCACACTTACTCCCATTAGTGCGCACTAATTGGAAAAACGAATTTTTGCGAAAAAACAGGAAAATCCTGATTTTTTATCAGGCTCCCTGAAACATGCCGAATTGGACAATTTCGTTGCAATTTTCCAATTCGGCAAAAACGAATGCACATCTCTATCAATCACCTGCCTGCCAAATGTTTGCAAGTGTCTGCATTATTACATGAATTAGTGGGTATGTGTTTAATGAGGAATGTTAATGTCAAAGCGAGGCATGTCCGGGGGGGTGAACAATGTTACTGCTGACGCACTTTCTCGTTTTAAGTGGAGTGTCTTCAGATCCCTGGCCCCTGGAGCAAATTCGACGTCGGAGCAGTGTCCAGCATACCTGTGGGACCTGGGTCGGAAGAAGAGTGGAATTGGATTAGACAGTCAGTGGCTTCTGTCACTTGGAAATTATATGTAGCTGGGAGCGCAGTAGTAGCCCGATTTCTGCACAGGCAGGGATGGAACAGGGGGTGGGTTAGTGAGGAGTTATTGGTGCAGTTTATCTTAGAGGCAAAGCATTCCGGTTACTCCTTGTCAGCAGTAAGGTCACAAATCGCAGGTTTCACTTTCTTTCATAAAATCAGAGGAGGGAGTAATCCTGCTTTGAGTTTTTGAATAAAGCGGATATTAGGGGGTTGGCAGAGGGAGTGCAGTAGCAAAGGAGACAAGAGACGGGCAATTAAGTATGGGGATTTAATTGAAATTGCGGAAGAATTGGTGAGGGTGTGTTGGTCAGTGTATGAGGTAGTGTTATTCAGGATGGCTTATGCGTTGGCATTCTTTGCAGTGCTGAGGATTAGTGAGCTGGTGGCAAGCTCCAAAGGGAAGGCGGCTACGACGGGTTTGTTGGTGGGGCATGTACAGATGCACCGGGACAGAGTCACGATTTATATTAAGCAGTCTAAGACAGATCAAAGAGGTAAGGGGCAAACCGTTACTCTAGTGGAAGCAGACAATATCTTGGTGTGTCCGATTCGCAATATATGTGAGTACATGAGGGTATGCCCTCAGCTGTCAGGCCCCTTTTTAGTTTACGGTAAAGGTACTCCACGAAATTTCAATTTTCCCGGGTGTTAAAAAAGTTAATTGAAGCCATGGGATGGGATGCAAAATGTTATAGTTCACATTCCTTCCGGATTGGGTGGCAACAACAGCAGCGGAACTGGGTATGGCGGAGACAGCGATTAAGGCAATCAGTAGATGGAAATCCAGTGCATACAAAGGTTATGTACGGCGTTAAAGGGAAGGTGTGGAGGAGTATGTTATTAATATTAATTTTTTCTGTTGCAGAGCGAAACGGGGTTAGGCAGCAAGAGTGTGTTTGGGTCATGGGCCACTCTTTCATCCATTGGGCACAGCAGAGGGCAGAGAAGAGGCCTTATGGGGGGGCAACTGCAGTTGGAGAAACTGAATACAAGGCTTCGTTGGTTTGGGAATAGGGGAATGAGGTGGAATGCTTTGTTATCCTTTTTACAAGAGCAAGTCGGCATGTACGATGTGCTGAATATATTATTGGTGCATCTGGGGGGCAATGATATAGGGCGCAGGTCTTGTAGGGAGTTAGTGGCCTGCATGAAAAAGGACTTGGCAAAGGTCATGATCTTGTGGCATAAAAGTGGGGCGGTCGGACGTAATTGTGCGTCTGAAATTCAAGGATGAGCCCCTTTGGAAAAGAGGGGTGAAAAAATTGAACAGGCGGATGGGTTGGTGAGTGGTCTGACAAGGTGGGTTTTGGGTCAGACATGAAGGGTCCTGGGAGGTGCTGGAGGGATTGTTTCAGGGGGATGCACCTGTCCGAGGTGGGAATATATCTTTTTAATAATGCCTTGCAAGAGGGATTTGAAGCGGTCAGTGGAGGTTTATAGAGGGGCACAGTGCGGGAACAAGGAAGCGAAAAAGTGGGCTTCCTTGTTGGTGGTGGAAAACCCGAGCCCAAGTTGAAAGTTAGAAATAAATGTTTGTGTAAAGGATAAAAAGGGGGGGGGGGGTAAGTCTCATGCAGTTGGGGGGGCTGCTGCACGAGGTGGCCGAACGAACTAAGGGACTAAAGCTCAAAGGCCATGTCTTACCCTCGCTGGGTCGAGGCAGGGTAAGATCAAGGGGGGGTACGGAAACCTCACCATTGGGACTTGGTGGTCGAGGTGGAAGGAGCAAAGGGGGTGGGGCTTCGGTTGGCCTGTTGCCATTGCAAGTTGTAATTGTTTAGGGCTCAGGTATGTGTAATAAAACTGCAGCCTTTTATAATGCCAAACCTCTGTTTTGTGTTATTGGGGGCATGTAGGAGCCAAACGCAGATCTCGACTCCGCACGTTATATAACATATGCACTTATATGCATGTGTGGTATAAACTAGGCTGTACGTGCATACATGTGCGCACTATTTTATATGGATGCGCACATGTGCATGCAAATGCTGCCTCTACCATGTAAGTATGTGGATTTTAGTAGACGCACACCGATGCAATTACTAGTTTCCCCAGTTCGTTCCCATTCACTCAGGTAAAGGATAGGTCTTCCTATCCCCCCTAGTTAATTAGCCTCCCTTGTACCCTGTTAACCCCCTACCTTTAAAACCCTGCTGACTGACTAGCCTAGGTTTTATTTTGTTTTAGGACTTACCCGCCATCCATAGCAGAAGTAAAGTTAAGCGGTAGGGGACCCTGGTGCGCGCTAGTGTGTGTAGATATTTCCCGCTGGTTTCATTCATAAAACTTGGAATGTCTATGCCCCTCCCAGACCACGCCCACACCCTGCCCCTTTTTCATAAAAGAAATGTGCGTGTATCAGGAAATACACGCATACATGGGTGCCTTTTAAAATCTGTGCTGTGCACACCGGCCCGACTTCTGCGCATATCTCCCGGCTTTGGCACGCTCCGGGCTTTTAAAATTCATCCCTAAGTGGGTACCCGAAACAATGGGAAATAAAGTAACTTGTTCAAGGTCATAATGAGTAACAGTAGGGGAAATGGGATTTGAACCTGGGTTCCCAAATTGTTGACCTGTGTTAAAGCTGAATATTTAACTTTCAGTTTAAGGAACTTGCTCTATTTAAAGCTGGGAAAAAATAGGAGGGGGCCCTCCACAGATTATCTCCTTTATGTGGACCTCTCTCATTCTATGGGAACCACATTGAAATCAACTTTTAAGGCTGGACAAAGATTTTGCTCAACTGAAACAATGTGCCTAACTAAAAGTATCAATCAGAAAAAAAAAAAAAGTACATCTCAACAAGTTGTGAGAAAAAACAAGTTAGGGTTTGGGGGCAGGGGAACTGAGACCCTGGCATGGCTGGTTTAGAGGCTGTTTCCGCTTTCCCAAGGGTGTGACCCAAGATTAATGGAGTGCAGAACAAATCACTGCTCCCATAGAGACCCATCAGGTCTGCTACCTGTCTGAAGAAGGTGAAACCTATATATTGAAGCACTAGGTGAAATCAGATGGGCAGGGAATCAAGCAGACTACTCAATCCCGTATACATTGGTCCATGAACCCTTAAAAAACAAGTGGGCATTGTGGGCTAGGGCTCTGCTCAAAGATGAGGAGCACACCATTGCCTGCGTAGTGCCTCACAATCTAATAGGTTTTCCTTGGCCATTTTTATAGCTCCTAGATTCGTTTATGACATCCATCACCTGTGCCAGGAGGACACTGCTCTAGTAATCCTGGGAGCAATTTTGATCCTTGCTCAAGAAACACCCAAAAATAACAAGCAAAGGGAAATGTGCAAAAAAAAAAAAAAAGAAAAGAAAAGAAGGCTCTTTAATAAAGGAAACTGAATTTAAATGAAAGCAGAAAAGAAAAATGTAGAAAACAGACTCAAATGATCCCCAAATAAAGGGTAGAGGAGTTCATAAACTAGGTCACTAGCTTGCCTCTGCCTAAAGTGGCATGCATTATTTTCCAGTTTTACCCAGTGGGTCTTGGGATCAAAGCCGAATAGGATGATTCCCACCAGGGATCTTCACCCTGGAGAGCATCCCACCAAACAGAATTAGACAGGATATGAGGACAAGATAAAGTATGGTATGAAGAAATAGCGAGTATAAGACTCTCCTTGACACACTAAGAAGTCATACTGAGGATAAACTGCCCAACTTCCTTAGGTTGTATAGTTGGGGAATTGGAAGATGTTTTCAGGATTTTATGGAGCTGACATGCAGAACCAGAAAGGTGGAAATATGTTATGGGCCATGATCTCTGACTTCTAGAACCCCTTTCTACCAGGGTTAATTTGTTGAAGGAAAAATGTCCAGCCTGTATATATGCTTATGGAGATATGGCTTCCAGAAGTGGACACAGTATTTATTCTAAGTGAGATCTCACCAGTTGAGCCAATGACCAGTAGAGAGGTATTATCACCTCCTTTTTTTCAGCAATTATACTTTTCCATGCAGACCAGCATCCCTCTAACTCTAGCCACTGCCATATCACACTATTTCATGATTTGAGATCGTCAGACACGATCACTCTAGGGTTCTCTTTTGGTTGCTACACATCAGTTTCTCAACCTCCATATGAACTACTCTTGGATTTCTGTTCCCCATATGTATGACTCTGCACTTTTGTTTGCATTCAATCTTAACTGCCAAACACTCAACCACTCCTTACGTTTTCTTAATTCTTTTCTCATTCTGTCTACTCCTTCAGGAATTCTGTTCCATATTAGTGTTATCTTTTGCATAAAGGCAAAAAGTTTTCCTTCTTAACCCTCTACAATATTGCTCAAAGATATTGAACAGAAACAACTCCTAGCGTTCCGGTTCCTGTGTTCCTGACTGTCTTCCATTCTCATCTCATCCAGCCTTGCCTCATCCAGCCATGTTGTTACGCTCGTCGGTCGCAGACGGCTGCAACCACTCTTGCTCACCTCTTTCTTCACAGAATTGACTCCATTGGGAAGACTTGCAGCCTCCGCCAGCTATCGCTGGCCTGCTTACCACTCCCAGGCCTCCCTGGCTGGCATGGATGCTGATGACCGCCATCTTGCCCTAAGGATTCTGAGGGCAAGATGGCGGTCATCAGCGTCTGTGCCAGCACGCGCACAGGCCAGTCTTAAGCACGTCATGGCGGGAACCTCGGGGGCGTCCCCTTCGGAGGATGTCACTCCACCAGGGCACTTAAGCTGGCTGGCCCCGCCTACCGACAACTTGGCAATGAGTTCCTTCATTGCTAATCCGCTTCGCTCACTACAGACTTCCCATTCCAGTTGCTGCTTCTTCAGCATGAGACGCTCTGGGTACCCGCTCCTCAGGGGCCCTTTCCTCGTCTCTGGTTATCCGCTCCTCAGAGGGCCTAACGCCTTGGACTGCTGCCTTCCCCGTTCCCCAGGGTTTCTCTTGGAACCTTCGCTACTGTGAGTACCTCCACTCTGAGGACCACTACTGTACCATCTCTAGTGAGGAACCCTCATCGGTGTAACCCACGCTGCGGACCACTACCATACTATCTCTAGTGTGGAACCCTCATTGGTGTACCCCACGCTGCGGACAACTATCGTATCACCTCCACTGAGGAACCCTCACCGGCATACCCTGCTCCACGAACCACCACCGTATCATCTCTACTAAGGAGCCTCATCTGTGTACCCCGCTCTGCGGACCATTGCCATATCTTCACTACAGAGGTATTCCCTTTGGGTATTCCATCGCACAGACTCTGAGACTTTATCCTGCACTCCCTGCTCCATGGGCAGTGCCTCTCTATTTCTTAATAAAGATTCTAATCTATAGCTGTGTCTGACGTCAACTGAGACCTTGCCTCTCGACGGTGAGGCTCACAATGCTCCTCCCTGTGGGCAGTACCATCTCTCATCTCAGCCCAGGGCCCACACACCTACAAATCCTAACACTTGTATTCTCCAGCCTTCCTTGACCAGCCTTGTCTTCTCCAGCCTTCCCTGACCAACCTTACCTTGTCCTGTCCATCTTGTCTAGTTCTTCAGTGTGTCTTCGTGCATCCTTGGCCTGACTCAGGATTTTGTCCTCTTGCTTGGAGCTCACCACAGTTGCCTGCCGCCTGGATCTGACCACTCTTGCTAGCCACCTGCTCTGACCTTGGCCTGTCTCTAACTCCATTAAACTGCTGCCTATCCTAACTCTGGTGTGGCTTTGGACTCTAGTTCTCTTCACTGCTGTAGGGAATTGCGTAAGTCCTGCTGGCCACCAGAACCCAAGGGCTCAACCTGTGGGAGAGGTGGCTGATATAGGTGAAGCTCCAGACTGCCCTACTATAGTGTAGGCCTCGTGGATCCACCCTCAAGGCTGCGTCAACTACACCGCAGCATAAAGGGCTCACACCCCACTACCCTTGACATTATTTTTCTCATTTTTCTGATTATTACCCAAATACATATTCAGCTTACTACTTTTTTACCATTGTTTTATTATATTAATTTATTATTTTTTACCTTCGCCAATCTCTCCATTTGTCATCCTGTTCATTGTTGTTGAATGGTTTGTAACTCGTATAGTAGGTGTACATTTTTTTGCAACTTTGCAAAGCACGTCATACAAAAATGACTGTTACATGGGGGTAACCACAACATGGCAGATACTATCATGGGAAGCTTGCTTGGCAAACTGGATGGACCATTGGTCCTTTTCTGCCATCATTTCTATGTTTCTATGAGTAGGGACAGAGGAGGCCATTGTGTGTCTTGCTGGTGCTTGTAACACAATATGAGCGGTCTTAAGCTTGCTGGAGGACAGAGTAAGCAGGGACTCCAGCTATTCTTCTTCTTTAGTTAACACAGACCATTTAAACAACCAAAAGCCTGCTTACCTTAGCAGTGCTGGCAACAGACATAAAACATGTTACAGATATGTAGTTTCACCAACGTTCTAACATTTTTTTCCTCTCAACTGGGGGCGTCCCTTTCCCTCTGGGCCCTGGCGTCTTATCCCTCTCCCAAGGGAAACACCCTACAACAAGGATCCCCTTGTGGCTGGCTTAAGGTGGACCAGTCTAACTGCCTGATCCTGGACTTTTAAGGAGAGTCTAACATACACTCCTTTATATACCATCCCACTCAGCTTGACCTTGTCAGGTCAAGTATCTGAATCTACCTGGGTTAACTCACAGGAAAGTTATTCACCATTCCTATTTCCCATTCCTCATGAGTGGTAGGGTCAGTGTAGTGGTCCCTAAGCCTAAGTGTATCTTCCCCTCCATCATTCTCACATGTCTCCAGACCAATTCAAGAAAATTACTTTTGAGTGGAGTTTGTTTAAGTTCTTTATGGTTACCCTAGGGGTTCCCAGTCTACCATGGCACCCTCTGATACATGCTACTAGGGATGTGAATCGCTACTGGAATCGGTTCCGGTATCAGTATCGTGGACCTGCGGAAAATTCAATTTCTTGCAGTCTGAGCCGAAAAACAAAAAACCCACCCTGACCCTTTAAATCTAATTAGTTAGAATCTCCCACCTTCCCGACCCCCCCCAAAAAAACTTTCTTAAAGTACTTGGTGGTCCAGCGGGGGTCCAGGGAGCGGGCCATCCATTGCTCCTACCATGTGACAGGGGCCGGCCAATGGCACGGATAACCCCTGTCACATGGTAAGGGCAAAGGGCCATCAGGGCCCTTTTGATTAATGGCAGCCAACGGCCCAAAAGCGGGAGATCGCTCCCGGGACCCCCACTGGACCACCAGGTACTTTAAGAAAGTTTTGGGGAGGTCAGGAGTGTGGGAGATTCTAACTAATTAGATTTAAAGGGTCAGGGTGGGTTGGGGGGAGGTTGTGTGCCCTTTATTCCCCCCTCCCTCAAAATGATAAGAAAACCACACGAAAAATTTTGTGGGGTTTTCCTATCACTTTCGGGGACCCCCCAATATCTGACGGATGAGAAAATATCATACGATATTTTCATTTATCAGAAAAGCGATTCACATCCCTACATGCTACCATGTAACAGTTGAAACAGTAAAGTCCGGCCAGTCTTTAAACCCTGGGAGCTCTCAGATTTCCTTTTCCGATGCTCTGATTGACTTCGCCTCTGTGTGGTTTACACCTGCAACATCCCATGCAGCAGTTTCCAGACATGTCTCAGCGTAGTCTGAGCTGGCCTGACTGCCTATAAGCTAGCCTCACAGAGTCTCAAACTGGGGATAACCATGTCCCAGAACCATGGGGTATGGACACTTGCAAAGTATTCCCACTTCTATATAGGCTTGTCCTGTCAAAGTCATCAGTAAGACCTGACTGGTTGGATAATGTTGTTGGTCACCATGTATGCAAGCTAGAGTCATTTTCCTCTTGTAATAGATATACCCTCCCTGGGAGTCAACACACCCAATTCCACATGAGCCAGTCTAGACCATCCAGGAATAGCTCAAGGAGGACTTGGTTGGCTACTTCAAGACTTGTTTTCACCTCTGGCTGTAAACACTTCCACCCAGCATCCCTTAGATGATGAAAAAGGCTTTATGAACTTTACCCAGGCTATAGGGTGCCACGACAGAACTGTTGTTGTTAGGTTTCAATAATGTACCCTGCCCTCTTCAGACTGGAAGTTTCAAGGTCCAAATAGCTGGCATGTTCATCTGGGTTGACAGCCTGAATAATCACTTGGCTTATGCCGGTAAAGCAGATTCACCAGGTAGGTGATCCAAGTAGATACAGACCAGTCAGCCATGTGGGCGGTTCTCTCAACATTCCTTAAGAAAAAATCTGGGTCTTCTCCTGAATTCGTTTTAAATAACGCTAGAGGCAATAGAGTTCTCCAGGTTGTGGTGGCTTGTACTGCTTGATCTAGCTGGTTAATGTGTTCATGTAGGACTTGAACCACTCTCTGAATTTGCTGTTGCCCTTTAGGGAGGACCTGCACTATTCACTCCATGTTAGTTAATAAACCTTGGCCCTACAAAGGTTTTCTTGTGGCAATTCTTTTTCTTTTTGAAAAGAAAACAAAATCCTAGCCTGTCTATCTCTGACATTTTCTATCTGTACAGGTGGGGATACCCATCTTTGCCTGTTATATTTTACCTTACAGCTGCAGTTTAATTAGGTTTGTTGCTCTCTGCTGCCACTTTGGAGCAGAACTCTTTCAGTACAAGTCTCTGCTCTGTGCAAACAGCCATGGTTTGTTAGATATGGGCAGAGGTTGGAGAAGCCCTTATTGGTGCAGGTACAAGGCCTTATTACTTCTCACAAGATTCCACATACTGTTTAACATCTTGAGATAGCTGAGGTCACTAATAGTGGCGCGAGATCAGTTTTTTTTATGTCTGGGTGGCTGGCGAGCTTTGAGTTGTGGCTCCATCTAAGAACTCATTCCCAAAGATATTTGGGGTCCACAGTCTTACGCAGGGGTATTGAAAGTGTGGTGATAGCGATGACTTTGGCAGAGTTGATTAGTGGTTGGGGCTCTGAGAGAGTGTCCATATCATCAAATAACCTGGAGAGAGCATTGGCCTTACTATTCTTCTCTCCAGACCAGTATACTAGGCGGAAGTCAAAATGATTGAAGAGATGTTTCAGCCCAGAGACAACCGCCAGCAGGTGGCATGGTCCTATCCCGGATGGGATGTGGAACAGGAACTCAAGCACCAAGGGATAAGAAGGAACTGAAGGTGCCTGAGCAAAGGAAGGCCGAAGCCTTAATAGTCCATGTCCAGAGGATATGGACAGAGGTGTCACTGTCAAGCTTGAATGGAAACTGGCAGCACTTGGAAAGTGTAGCAAGCAACGTGGAAATCTGGACTCAAGAAAGTCTGAGGCAAAGTTGTTCATAGCAATGGTCAAGGCATGGAAAAGGCTGGCATGGTCAGATGTAGCAATGGTCAAGGCACGGAGAAGGCAGGCATGGTCAGATGTAGCAATGGTCAAGGCACGGAGAAGGCAGGCGTGGTCAGATGTAGCAATGGTCAGGCTTGGAGAAGGCAGGTGAGGTGAGACGTAGCAGAGGTCAGGCTTGGAGAAAGCAGGCGAGGTCAGGCGTAGCAGAGGTCAGGCTTGGAAAAGGCAGGCGAGGTCAGGCATAGCAGAGGTCAAATCCAGGAAGTCAAACAAACACAAGACAAACAACAGACCAGGAACCAGCAGAAGCAGGAACATGAACAAGACAAGCACAAAGGCAACGAGCACGTAGGACCTGAATCAGGAAACAGAGGAGACCTGTTGCAAAGGCAACGCTGGGACGCAAAGCCTGAGCCTTTATACGCTGAGGATCTTCACGTCAACATCTGGGTCCATGGCCAGGTTCCCGCCGCTAACCCTTTGAGAGCATCACAGTTGCACGTGTGTACCTAGGAGCTCGAAATTGAACCTTGAGAAAAATAAGGCCCATCAAGCTTGACGGGCATTGCAGCGCTGGGTGTGACTTAGATGTTCTAAGTTTTGTGGTCAGTGAACACCGTGAATTTATGTTGTGTGCCCTTGAGCCACGAGCACTACTCTTCAAGAGCCAATTTAAAGGCAAGCAGTTCTCGGTCCCCAATACTGTAGTTCTGCTCTGCCGATGAAAATCTTCGAGAAAAGAATGAGCATGGAACTGTGGTACCAGAAGCAGTGCGATGACTTAGAACAGCTCCAGCCCCAATGGTGGAAGCATCCACCTCGACTAAAAATGGACGAGTCGGCTCAGGGTGACGTAAGCAGGATCCCTTTTGGAAGGCTTCTTTCAAACGATGAAAAGCGGTAACGGCCTCGGGCAGCCAATTCCGTGTATTTTGGCCCTTCCGGGTCAGGGCCATCAGAGGAGCAGCCAGTGTGGAGTAATGCGGGATAAAGTGGCGATAATAATTAAGGAATCCCAAGAAGCGCTGGAGTGCTATAAGTCCACTGGTTGTGGCCAATCCCAGATTGCCCTTAATTTATCTGGGTCCATGGAGAAGCCTTGAGGAGAGATTATGTAGTCAAAGAATGGTAAACTGGACCTCTCGAACAAACACTTGTCCAGTTTTGCAAACAAGTGATTTTCTCATAGGCATTGTAGTAGCATTCATACATCGGCTCGGTGGGTGTCGAGGTCCTCCGAGAATATGAGGATATCGTCCAGATAGATCACGACCTTGATATATAGCAGATCCCTGAAAATTTCATTCATCATCCGCTGGAATACAGCTGGTGCGTTGTAAAGGCCATAATGCATCACCAAGTATTCATAGTGGTCATCTCTCGTATTAAAGGCGGTTTTCCAGATGTCATCAGGGCGGATTCTCACCAAGTTATACGCCCCACGTAAATACAGCTTTGTGAAGATGGTAGCACCTTGGAGACGATCGAATAGTTCAGAAATCAACAGCAAGGGATGTTTGTCCTTACAGGTGATAGCATTTAGACCGCAGTAATCGATGCACCTTCTGAGTGATCCGTCTTTCTTGGTCACAAAGAAGAATCCTGCTCTGGCGGGTGAAGTGGATGGATGGATAAACCCTTTTGCCAGATTCTCCTGAATATATTCAGTCATGGCCTTTGTCTCAGGTAACGACAGAGGATAGGTACAGCCACAAGGAGGTGTGGTTCCAGGAAGAAGGTTGATTGGACAATCAAACCGACAAAGAGGCGGGAGGAGATCGGCCTTTTGTTTAGAAAATACATCCTCATAGGCGGCGTATGGAGGAGGTATGACAGAAGAGGTGGTTACCAAAGGAATCGTTGAAGATGGGGTCACCTTCTGAAGACAGAATTGATGACAGGCTGGACTCTACTCTACCAGTTGTAGTGGTCCAATTAAATTGAGGAGAATGTTTCTGTAACCAAGGAAGTCCAAGCACAATTGTCTTATCCAACACCAGTAACTCGAGTTCCTCAATGTGTAAGGCCCCTGGGCCAGATTTTAAATGCCCTGCGCGCGTAAATCCGGCCGGATTTACGCGTGCAGGGCCCTCGCACGCCGGCGCGCCTATTTTGCATAGGCCGCTGGTGCGCGCACAGCCCTGGGACGCGCGTAAGTCCCGGTGCTTCGTAAAAGGGGTGGGGAGGGGGCATGTCTGGGGTCAGGGGGTGGTTTGGGGCAGGACCAGGGGCATGGTGCTGGCCCGGGGGCGTGGTCGAGGCCTCCAGAACAGCCCCCGGGTCGGGTGATGGCACGCCAGCAGCCCGCTGGCGCGCGCAGATTTACACCTCCTGAAAGCAGGCGTAAATCTGCCAACAAAAGGTAGGGGGGGGGTTAGATAGGGCCGGGGGGTGGGTTAGGGAGGGGAAGGGAGGGGAAGGTGCAGGGGGTGGAAAGAAAGTTCCTTCCGAGGCCGCTCCGATTTCGGAGCGGCCTTGGAGGGAACAGGCAGCGCGCGCCGCACTCGGCGCGCGCAGGTTGCACAAATGTGCACCCCCTTGCACGTGCTGACTCCGGATTTTATAAGATACACGCGGCTACCCGTGTATCTTATAAAATCCAGCGTACTTTTGTTCGCGCCTGGTGTGCGAGCAAAAGTACGCGCTCGAGCAAAATTATAAAATCTACCCCCCTGTGCGTAGCTGGAGACATTCAGTGGTCAAAGAGATATGGCCAGGAAGTGGTTCTCCATAGATAGAGGCGATACACAAAGAAGGGTTAAGCAAACGGATTTTAATACCCAGGAGTTGCACAAAATCTTTGAGGATAAAATTATCTTCTGCTCCAGAGTCTACCAGAGTAAGACCCAGAAAGAATTGGGAGTCTGGAACTGAGAGTTGGGGGGCCACAGAAGTTGCACCCAAGTTCAGGGCCCCTACTGAACTTGGGCCCTGGAGTTTCCTGGATGGATGAGACAATTTTGTAGATGGTGGCCTGGAGCTCCACAATACAGACACAAGCCGGCCTGTCTTCACCGGAGGCGCTCTTCCGATGTCAGTCGCCCTCGACCCAATGGCATGGGTTCTTCCGCCTTGAACACTCTACTGTCACTAGATGCAGAGTTAGTAATGGGTGGTGAGCGGGAGCTAACCTGCACGGGCCTCTTGGGCAACTGACTCTCCTGGTGACGCTCTTGAAGATGGTGGTCAATTCAGCCTGTCAAATCTATAAGGTCTTCCAAGGAGGGAGGGAGCTCCCGAGCAGGCAGCTCATCTTTTAACTACGAGGAGAGACCATCCAAGTAAATAGCTCTAAGGCAGTCCTCCTGCCAAGCAAGCACAGTAGCCAGTCTGAAACGCTAATGTATAATCAAAAAGACTTTTTTGTCCTTGACGAAGATGTAGTAGACTGGTGCTTGCTACAGCATGCCACCCTGGATCATCAAAGGTCCATTTGAATACAGCCACAAATTGAACCAGTTCTCTTAGCAAGGAGTCCAAGCGTTCCCACAGGGGGGAATCCCAGGCCAGAGCCTTTCCTTCGAGGCGAGACAGGATAAACCTGACCTTGGTCAAGTCATCCTGGAAGGCAGAAGGCTGCAGAGCAAATTGCATATAGCACTGGTTTATGAACCCTCTGCAGAGCTTGGAGTTACCGTTGAAACGTGAAGGTGCTGAAAGTGCCAACAAGGCACGTGGTGATAATGGAGGTGGCTGTGGAGGAGGAGAAGCCAAATCATTGATGAAGGCATTGACCCGGGCATGAAGAGGCCAATGCCTCCAGGAACTGCTGCTGTTCTTGCACCTTGAAAGCCACACCTGGGATGGCCTGGAGGGCACGCAGTTCCACCGAATCCATGGCCTTTGCAACCTGTTGCGTAGGAGGCAGATCCTTGGGCTGAGGTGGGGTTGACGCAACCCGTAAGCGAGGGCCTATGGGTCCCCACCGTCAGCAGGCAGAGTGGGCTGAAGCTGGAGGCCACTGGAGCTTCACCTACACCAGCCCACGTTCCCCTCGAGTTGAGCCTTCAGGTGCCAGGGCTGGCAGAACTTAGGCGGGCCTCAAGATTAAGTACAAGTAGGAGATGGTTCAGCCCAGAGACAACTGCCAGCAGGTGGCGTGGTCCTGTCCCGGACAGGATGTGGAACAGGAACTCAAGCACCAAGGGACAAGAAGGAACAAGGTGCCTGAGCAAAGGAAGGCTAAAGCTTTAATAGTCCATGTCCAGAGGATTGGGACAGAGGCGTAACTGTCAAGCTTGAATGGAAGCTGGTGGCACTTCGATGGTATAGCAAGCAACGTGGAACTCTGGACTCAAGAAAGTCTGAGGCGAAGTTGTTCGTAGCAATGGTCAAGGCACGGAGAAGGCAGGCGTGGTCAGACGTAGCAATGGTCAAGGCACGGAGAAAACAGGTGTGGAGAGACATAGCAATGGTCAAGGCATGGAGAAGGCAGGCGTGGTCAGACATAGCAATGGTCAAGGCATAGAGAAGGCAGGCGTGGTCAAACATAGCAATGGTTAGGCTTAGAGAAGGCAGGTGAGGTCAGGCGTAGCAGAGGTCAGGCTTGGAGAAGTCAGGCAAGGTCAGGCGTAGCAGAGGTCAAATCCAGGAAGTCAAACAAACACATGACGAACGACGGACCAGGAACCAGGAACCAGGAGAAGCAGGAACACAAACAAGACAAGCATAAAGGCAACAAGCACTTAGGACCAGAATCAGGAAACAGAGGAGATCTGTTGCAAAGGCAATGCTGGGACGTGAAGTCTGAGCCTTTATATGCTGAGGATCTTGACGTCAACATCCAGGTCTGCGGCCAGGTTCCCGCCACGGACCCTTTAAGAACATCACAGTTGCGCGCGCACACACCTAGGAGGCAGCATGGCGCTGCCAGCGACATCTCTCCACGGGCCTCGCGGAGAGGCCTGCTTGATGGAGGAATCTTGGTTGGAAGTCCCGGGTAGCGCGGCAGGGCCAGAAGAGCTGGCGGGCGCCCGAGGTTGGAGCTGGCAGCCGACTGCCGCCAGCGATGGGAAGCTGGAGACTGCAGTTCATTTGGAAAGGTAAGAGGGCCGTGCCATGGGACTGCTGCGGGTGGCACGCGTAATACAGACGGCTGCAACAGCACCTACTTACATCCTGCCCTTCCCGGGTCTGCTCGCAGCGCAGGCTACTCCACCGCCGCGTTCTCCATGGCTCCTCATGGCGGCCGAGACACCGCCACCACCCACGTCGACTTCAAGCCTTCCTAGGCATGCACGCGTGCCACCGAGCCCTCCTTTGAAGCGTCTTCGGCAGGAACCTCGGGGGCATCTCTGATCGATGATGTCATCGGATCAAGGTACTTAAGCTCCACCTTCACCCCCAGCTAGCCGACTTGGCAAAAAGTTCCGTATGTCTCTACAAGCTCCTGTCTCCGTGTTCCTGTGGCTATGCTATCGGACTCCTCGGACCTGGACTCTGGTACCTGCTCCTCAGGGGCCAGTGTGCGCACTGTACGGGGGCTCAGTCTCCTGGCCTCCCCCGCTCTTCCCCACTCCTAGGGGTCGTGATTACGCGCTATACAGAGAATGCCAGCACTTCCCTGCTCCTCGGGGCAGTGCTTCTGTGCCATACAGAGACTGTCTGTGTTTCTCGCTCCTCGGGGTTGAGCATATGTCATCACTGGAGACCTGACTCCGGCTTCCCTGCTATGCAGGTTGGCCTACGTCATTGCAGCTGCACCTCCTTCGCTGCACAGCTCCGCCACTCAGGATTGCCTCTCCAGAATACCTCCTGCACAGCCAGTCTCACGCCTCCTGCTCTGTGGCCTGCCCAGTGCCTGCCCCCTCAGGGTCTCTGCTCAGGTATTATCTCCAACCTGTCTACCCACTGTGGGAATCCCTCCTGGCTCCTCGGGACCTCTCCACAGCCTCACCCAGAGCTCCCTGCTGTGCCTGACCTCGCCGCCCGACGGTAACAATTCTCATCTCGGGCCAAGGGTCCACATACCCACAAACCATAACAATTAGAATCCCAGACCATGGAAGTTGGGGCCCTTGGTTGTCATCTGAATCAAATTTCTCTTTTCCCCCCTGCTGTCTAAATGGGGAACAATATTGCAGTTGCATAAAAAGCATCAAAGCATACCGGCTAAGGTTAATAATCTCTATACCTTCTGCTAAGGGTAGTAACAGAGAACAAGCAAGGTCAGTGTCCAGGCAGAGGTCAAGGCAGACAGAGAGACACACTAAAAGGGTAAAAGTCAGTCCGGGTCAACACAGAAGATCATTCTGAGGAAATGACTGTAAGGCAAGGCAAAGTAGGACAGAAGTGCAAGGCTGGGTGGAGAGGCAAGTCTGGGCAGAGCAGAAACATGGGAGGATGAGACTGGACAAGACAGGGACACAGCAAGGCAGGAACAGAAGCTACATAACACTGACGCCTAGTACAGGAGAACTTGTTACTGAATCACCGGCTGCTTGCAGAAAGCTTCTTTATATTAGTCAGGATATGATATAATCAGCCAATGCCCCCAGGAAGTCCCTGCTGCAGGACCTATATAAAGGGCACTGAATTGCAGGAAATTCTAGACAAGAAGTTTGGATGCAACATGTGCAGAGTGCTACACTCTAGGTGCTTAGAGGTAAAGGGTATTGCAACAGCTGCTTATGAAAGAATGTGTTGTAAGAATAATTTAATGTTAGAAAAATCACCAGAAGTATGGGCAGGCAAGAGGCAATCCATAGCATACTTCAAAGTGTTTGGATGTCTCATATAGGCCTGGATTCTGCAATCTTCAAAAACAGAAAAGGATATGACTTGTTTGCTCCCAAATAAAGAAGATTCTTGAGTCAGGAAAAGACACTGAAATTCTAGAAAATAAAGGTGACACTTATGAAGAAATATGAACAAGTTACTTATTTCCCAAATGAAGAGAACATTGGAGGTTATCTTATTGATGAGATGCCAAGAAGTGATGATTAAAAATCAGTTTGATAATGAGACAGAATCATCACATGAACTCACATGCATAGTGAAATCTCATTAGAAGAAGAAAAGAAACAATCAGACAAGCAGAAACTACATCATTCAATGGGTAAGTTGTGATGCCACCCCCTCCTCGAAACACACTACACTAAAACATAAACCAAAAATCAAAGTCTTATTGCAACAGTGTGCAACATAAAGTGAAGGAACTGGAAAAAAAATAACAAAACAGAGAGTAGGACTAAACGGTCAGTTTTCCAATTGGAGAAATATCATTAGTGGATTACCCCAGGGGTCTGAATTGGTATCTGTGCTATTTAGCACATTCATAAATGATCTGGAGAAAGGAAGTGAGAACAAATTTTCAGATGACACAAAATTGTTTTGAGTCATTGAAACAGCATTAGATTGTGAAGAACTGCAAAAGGACCATGTGAGACTAGGAGACTGGACTTTTAACTGGCAAATGCAATTTAATGTGGACAAGTGCAAAGTACGTAATGCATGTAGGGAAAAATAATCACAACCACAGGTACACAATCCTGGATTTTGTATTAGGACCTCAGAGTCCTTGTGGACAATACATTGAAATGTATGGCTCAATGTGCAGTGGAAGTCAAAAGGCAAATAGAATGTTAGAAATTATTTTGAAAAGAAAAGAGTACAAAACAGAATATCATAATGCCTTTGTATAGATCCATAATGTGATCGCACGTTCAGTATTAAGTGCAGTTTGGATTGCACCATCTCATAAAAGACAGAGCAGACATTCAAAAGGTATAGAGAAGGGTGGAAAAGCTCCCTTATGAAGAAAAACTAAACAGATTAGGGCTCTTTAGCTTGAAAAAGAGAAGACTAAGAGGAGATATGATTGAAATTTATAAAATCATGAGTGGTGTGGAATGGGTAATTAGGGAATGGTTACTTACTCTTTCAAACAACAATGGGACTAGGGGACACTCCATAAAACTTGCAATCGGCAGATTTAAAATAAATCGTAGGAAGTAATTTTTCACTCAGAGCACAATCAAGCTATGTAATCTGTTGCCAGAGGACATGGTGAAGGCAACTAGCATAGTGGGTTCAAAAGAGCATTGGACAAATTCCTGAAGGAAAAGTCCATAAACAGTTATTAGCCAGGTAGACTTGGGAAAGCCAGTACTTATCCCTGGGAGGGTGATACAAGAAATATTATCCTTTCTGACTTATCCAACTACCGACCTATCTCCAACCTCCCCTTCGTCACCAAAGTCCTTGAAAAAACTGTCAACACCCAACTGTCAAACTACTTAGACCAGCACCAGATACTCTATCCATCACAACACGGCTTTAGAAAGCGCTTCAGTACTGAAACTCTACTACTCTCGCTCACCGACCTCGTCATCAGAGGCTTTGACAAAGGTCACTCATTCATTCTAGCCCTATTAGACATCTCCGCAGCCTTCGACACTATTAACCACTCTATATTACTCGACAGGCTAGCTGACATTGGCATCTCTGGGACCCCACTTCGCTGGTTCAAATCATACATAAGTGACAGACAATTCAAGGTAAAAATTGAAAACCACGAATCGGAGCCAATCGATATCACAAGGGGCGTACCCCAAGGCTCCTCCTTATCATCCACACTCTTTAACATATACCTCCTCCCCCTCTGCCAGCTACTGTCAAATCTCGATCTCCCACACTTTGTCTACGCAGACGACGTGCAGGTTCTTATACCTATCACCGACTCCATCTCCAACGCCCTAAAAAGATGGGATAGTGCTCTCTCATCCATCAACTGTCTCCTCACTCAACTCAACCTAGCCCTAAATCCCAACAAAACTGAACTTATGATCATTTCACCTCAACCCATCAATCCCTTACCCACCCCCTCAGCCAACTCTCCCCTTGCTCCTCCAGTCCTCTCGCAAACTTTAAGAGACCTAGGTGTCACATTTGACCCTCAATTCAGCCTACAGAAATTTATCTCCTCCACCATCAAAGACTGTTACTATAAATTACACACCCTCAAAAAACTTAAACCTATCCTGCACCTCAACAACTTTAGAACAGCACTACAAGCCCTAATATTATCTAAAATAGACTACTCAAACGCTCTACTCCTAGGTCTCCCGAAGAACAGCCTTGCCCCCCTGCAGCTGCTTCAAAATGCAGCTGCATGAGTATTAACAGGCACCCGCAGAAAAGAACACATCACACCTATTCTCAAACAACTTCATTGGCTCCCCATCACAGCCAGAATTCAATTCAAAACACTTACCCTTATCCACAAAGCCATCCACAATCCTGACATGCTCTGGTTCTCAGACAGTTTACACATCCGTTCCTCTTCCAGACCTACCAAAACCCCTACACTGCAAACATTCACATACCTTCACCCAAACTCTTCCATCTTACAGCCACCAAACAACGTGCGATATCCTTAGCTGGACCCTCCTTATGGAACTCTATGCCCACCCACCTACGCCTTGAGACGTGCTCTAAGAAATTCAGACAGAACCTCAAGACCTGGCTGTTCACACGAGCCTACGCATGAGCCCCACTTCTTTTCACTCCTATTCTCCTGCACCTCTCCGCCCCGCCCCTTTACTCACCCTCCAGGTCTTTGACCAAAATCCCCCCTTCTTAATTCACTCCCCCTAGTATATTATTGTACATAATCTATACCTGCATTTAGCTATGTTTTTGCATTTACCTATTTGTACAACATAACCTTGGTTTCCCCATCCTTCTACCACCCTTCCCCTCCCCCCCTCTCCCCCCCTACTAGTTCTTTTATCAGTTTCATTGTAAAGCCCTGTTGGCTACTTTTTGTTCCATGGAAACCGATGTGATGTTTTCTTAACGAATGTCAGTATACAAAAAACTTTAAATAAATAAATAAATAAATAAAAAAATAGATCAACTTTTGGGGATCTAACGGATACTTGTGACTACGATTGGCCATTGTTAGAGACAGAATGCTGGGCTCAATCGAGCTTGGTCTGACTACTATGGCATTTATGTTCTTATGTTCTTAACACCCAAAAGAAAAAAACAAATAAAATGGGCCTCTTGAAACTCTCCAACTCCCATCCCACCCTATAAAATCCATCCAGGAACTAGGACCTGCCCAGTTGGGATGAGCTGAACCCAGCCAAGGACTTCTTGGACCCCTTTGATGCCCACTCCAGCCTCTAAAATTGATCCCTGGGCTCAGACCTACCTGGCTGGGTCTCTCTGGGTCCTTCCCACCCTTCCAAAAACATGTGCTCGGACTGGAGACTTCCTTCCCTGGTCCCCACTTACCACTTTATAGCTGGTCTCAGTAAAAGAATGCTAAAGGTAGGCATGAAGCCCACTCACTCCTGCCTTGGCACCTGGATTTTTAAAAATGGTGCTAGATGCCAGAAGGATGGCGCTGAAATGATGTCACTTACAAAAAAGAAACCTTCTTATCATTTTGTTTTTCTCTAGATGGCATCCTTTATCTAAAAACTCTGTTGTGCAAGAAATCCCTAACACTTTGCACCAGGGCCAGCAGAAGCATTAGGTGGAGTAGGCAGTGGTCTAGGTTGCTGGAAGTGGGCGGGGCGGAAGAGTAGACAATAAGGTAAAAAGTCATGTTATAGGTGGTGATGTCCTTTCATCCTTTCATGGATTACAAACTGACTAAAAGACAGGAAACAGAGTAGGATTAATTGGACAATTTTCTCAGTGGAAGGGAATGGGCAGTGGAGTGCCTCAGGTATCTGTATTGGGACCCTTACTTTTCAATATATTTATAAATGATCTGGAAAGAAATACGACGAGTGAGGTAATCAAATTTGCAGAAGATACAAAATTGTTCAGAGTAGTTAAAACACAAGCAGATTGTGATAAATTGCAGGAAGACCTTGTGAGACTGGAAAATTGGGCATCAAAATGGCAGATAAAATTTAATGTGGATAAGTGCAAGGTGATGCATATAGGGAAAAATAACCCATGCTATAATTACACAATGTTAGGTTCCATATTAGGTGCTACCAACCAAGAAAGAGATCTAGGCGTCATAGTGGATAACACATTGAAATCGTCGGTTCAGTGTGTTGCGGCAGTCAAAAAAGCAAACAGAATGTTGGGAATTATTAGGAAGGGAATGGTGAATAAAACAGAAAATGTCATAATGCCTCTGTATTGTTCCATGGTGAGACTCCAACTTGAATACTGTGTACAATTCTGGTTGCCGCATCTCAAAAAAGATATAATTGCGATGGAGATGGTACAGAGAAGGGTGACCAAAATGATAAGGGGAATGGAACAGCTCCCCTATGAGGAAAGACTAAAGAAGTTAGGACTTTTCAGCTTGGAGAAGAGACGGCTGAGGGGGGATATGATAGAAATGTTTAAAATCATGAGAGGTCTAGAACGGGTAGATGTGAATTGGTTATTTAGTCTTTCAGATAATAGAAAGACTAGGGGGCACTCCATGAAGTTAGCATGTGGCACATTTAAAACTAATCGGAGAAAGTTCTTCTTCACTCAACGCACAATTAAACTCTGGAATTTGTTGCCAGAGGATGTGGTTAGTGCAGTTAGTATAGCTGTGTTTAAAAAAGGATTGCATAAGTTCTTGGAGGAGAAGTCCATTACCTGATATTAATTATGTTGACTTAGAAAATAGGGATGTGCAGCAGGGATGGATTCATCCCATTCGGTATTCGTATTCGTCAGGACCCAAATCCATTGCATCTGTTCTCAGGGGACCCCGATCCATTCATTAGTTACATATGTATTCGTTTCCCCAAAAAAACCCCATCTCAACCCTTTAAATTTTATTAACTACAACCCCCCACCCTCCTGACCCACCCAAGATTTGCCAAAAGTCCCTGTTGGTCCAGCGGGGGTCCTGGAGCGATCTCATGCACTCGGGCTGTCGGCTGCCGGTATTCAAAATGGCGCCGATAGCCTTTGCCCTTACTATGTCACAGGGGCTACCAGTGCCATTGGTTGGCTCCTGTCACATATTAGGAGCAATGGACGGTCGGCGCCATCTTGTGCTCCTACCATGTGTATTTTTGACCTGGAATTTATATGTATAGGTAAGCTAACAATTTTTTTTTCCTGTATCCATTTTAGAAAAGATTTGATCATTTTACTCAAAGAATATATGAGCAATTCACTCATATATAATAAATATGCATGTTCTTTTACTGAATATTCTTTTGTCTAATTAATTGGCTCTGTCCCTATAAAATAATTATTGTTCTTATGCTAATCCATTAACTCATAGGAGCAATGTTGTGTATGCTTAATAAAAATGGTGTCCGAGAGAGAGAGAGAAAGTAATCTATAAGCGTACTCCTTGTTAATGAATTCCTTCTCCAGTACTACCTGAGAGAATTAATCTGAGACAACACCATCTGCTGTTCCCACATAAGAACATAAGAACATAAGAAATTGCCATGCTGGGACAGACCAAGGGTCCATCAAGCCCAGCATCCTGTTTCCAACAGAGGCCAAAAATCAGGCCACAAGAACCTGGCAATTACCCAAACACTAAGAAGCACCCATGCTACTGATGCAATTAATAGCAGTGGCTATTCCCTAAGTATAATTGATTAATAGCCATTAATGGACTTCTCCTCCAAGAACTTATCCAAACCTTTTTTGAACCCAGCTACACTAACTGCACTAACCACATCCTCTGGCAACAAATTCCAGAGCTTTATTGTGCATTGAGTGAAAAAGAATTTTCTCCGATTAGTCTTAAATGTGTTACTTGCTAACTTCATGGAATGCCCCCTAGTCCTTCTATTATTCGAAAGTGTAAATAACCGAGTCACATCTACTCGTTCAAGACCTCTCATGATCTTAAAGACCTCTATCATATCCCCCCTCAGCCGTCTCTTCTCCAAGCTGAACAGCCCTAACCTCTTCAGCCTTTCCTCATAGGGGAGCTGTTCCATCCCCTTTATCATTTTGGTTGCCCTTCTCTGTACCTTCTCCATCGCAACTATATCTTTTTTGAGATGCGGCGACCAGAATTGTACACAGTATTCAAGGTGCACTCTCACCATGGAGCGATACAGAGGCATTATGACATTTTCCGTTCTATTAACCATTCCCTTCCTAATAATTCCTAATATTCTATTTGCTTTTTTGACTGCTGCAGCACACTGAGCTGATGATTTTAAAGTATTATCCACTATGATGCCTAGATCTTTTTCCTGGGTGGTAGCTCCTAACATGGAACCTAACATCGTGTAACTACAGCAAGGGTTATTTTTCCCTATGTGCAACACCTTGCACTTGTCCACATTAAATTTCATCTGCCATTTGGATGCCCAATCTTCCAGTCTTGCAAGGTCCTCCTGTAATGTATCACAGTCTGCCTGTGATTTAACTACTCTGAATAATTTTGTATCATCCGCAAATTTGATAACCTCACTCGTCGTATTCCTTTCCAGATCATTTATATATATATTGAAAAGCACCGGTCCCAATACAGATCCCTGAGGTACTCCACTGTTTACCCTTTTCCACTGAGAATATTGACCATTTAATCCTACTCTCTGTTTCCTGTCTTTTAACCAGTTTGTAATCCACGAAAGGACATCGACTCCTGTCCCATGACTTTTTAGTTTTCGTAGAAGCCTCTCATGAGGGACTTTGTCAAACGCCTTCTAAAAATCCAAATACACTACATCTACCGGTTCACCTTTATCCACATGTTTATTAACCCCTTCAAAAAAATGAAGCAGATTTGTTAGGCAAGACTTCCCTTGGGTAAATCCATGTTGACTGTGTCCCATTAAATCATGTCTTTCTATATGCTCTACAATTTTGATCTTGAGAATAACTTTCCACCATTTTTCCCGGCACTGAAGTCAGGCTCACTGGTCTATAATTACCCGGATCACCCCTGGAGCCTTTATTAAATATTGGGGTTACATTGGCCACCCTCCAGTCTTCAGGTACAATGGATGATTTTAATGATAGGTTACAAATTTTAACTAATAGATCAGAAATTTCATTTTTGAGTTCCTTCAGAACCCTAGGATGCATACCATCCGGTCCAGGTGATTTGCTACTCTTTAGTTTGTCAATCTGGCCTACTACATCTTCCAGGTTCACAGTGATTTCGTTCAGTTCGTCTGAGTCATCACCCCTGAAAACCATCTCCGGAACTGGTATCTCCCCAACATCCTCATTAGTAAACACGGAGGTAAAGAATTCATTTAGTCTTTCTGCAATGGCCTTATCTTCCCTAAGAGCCCCTTTAACCCCTCTGTCATCTAATGGTCCAACCAACTCCCTCACAGGTTTCTTGCTTTGGATATATTTTAAAAAGTTTTTATTATGAGTTTTTGCCTCTATGGCCAACTTCATTTCAAATTCTCTCTTCGCCTGTCTTATCAATGTTTTACACTTAGCTTGACAATGCTTATGTTTTATCCTATTTTCTTCAGATGGATCCTTCTTCCAATTTTTGAAGGATGTTTTTTTGGCTAAAATAGCCTCTTTCACCTCACCTTTTAACCATGACGGTAATCGTTTTGCCTTCCTTCCACCTTTCTTAATGCGCGGAATACATATGGACTGTGCCTCTAGGATTGTATTTTTAAACAATGTCCAAGCCTGTTGAACACTTTTAACCTTTGCAGCTGCACCTTTCAGTTTTTTTCTAACTATTTTCCTCATTTTATCAAAGTTTCCCTTTTTAAAATTTAGTGTTAGAGCTGCAGATTTACTTATTGTCCCCCTTCCAGTTATTAGTTTAAATTTGATCATGTTATGATCACTGTTGCCAAGTGGCCCCACCACCGTTACTTCTTTCACCAAATCTTGCATTCCACTAAGAATTAAATCTAAAATAGCTCCCTCTCTTGTAGGTTCCTGAACCAATTGCTCCATGAAGCACTCATTTATTACATCCAGGAACTTTATGTCTCTAGCAAGTCCTGATGTTACATTTACCCTGTCAATATTGGGGTAATTGAAATCTCCCATTATTATTGCACTGCCAAATTGGTTTGCTTCCCTGATTTCTCTTAGCATTTCATCATCTGTCTGACCATTTTGTCCAGGTGGATGGTAGTATACTCCTATCACTATACTCTTACCCAACACACATTGGATTTCTACCCATATAGATTCTACTGAGCATTTACTCTCTTGTATGATCTTTATCCTGTTGGACTCTAGTCCCTCCCAGACATAAAGTGCCACACCCCCACCAAGTTGATCCTCCCTATCATTGCAATATAATTTGTACCCTGATATAGCACTGTCCCATTGGTTATCCTCCTTCCACCAAGTCTCTGTGATGCCAATTATGTCAATCTCATCATTTGCTGCTATACACTCTAACTCTCCCATCTTACTTCTTAGACTTCTGGCATTGGCATACAGACATTTCAAAGTGTGGTTTTTGCTTGTTTTAACAATCTGCTTTTCAGTTGTTTGGGATAATTCGGTAATCATTAGCTTTGGTGATTTTTTACATATAGGCATATGAACTATGTTTGCTTTTGATGGAACCTCTCTGTTGGGATGCCCTAACTCTCCTGTTTCATTAGTATCCTTCAAGGATACATTTCTACGAACCATGCACTAGGGGTGTGCATTCGGATTGACCGCATTAGTGAAACGCAACTCATTTTTTTTTTTTACTTAAAAAATTGATTCGACATAAACGATCGGATTTCCCACATATCGAACATAGATATGTTCGATATGTGGGAAATCACGATTGTTGAGCCAAAATAAAAATATAAACCCCCTCACCCTCCTTAATCCCCCCCCCCCGACTTACCACAACTCCCTGGTGATGGAGCGGAGTGAGGACGCCATTTCTGCAATCCTTGGCGAGAAGCATGTGACGTCGGCGGCACGTCGAGTGACGCCGGCGTCACGTGATTCCCGGCTCGTTCGGCCCAAAAAGAACTTTTGGCCAGCTTGGGGGGGTCAGGAGGCCCCCCCAAGCTGGCCAAAAGTTCTTTTTGGGCCGAACGAGCCGTCCGGCGCGAACGAGCCGGGAATCACGTGACGCCGACGTCACGTGATTCCCGGTAAGTTCGCGCCGGACGGCTCGTTCGGCCCAAAAAGAACTTTTGGCCAGCTTGGGGGGGCCTCCTGACCCCCTCAAGCTGGCCAAAAGTTCTTTTTGGGCCGAACGAGCCGTCCGGCGCGAACTTGCCGGGAATCACGTGACGTCGCGTCTGAGTGACGCGGCGCCACGTGATTCCCGGCGAGTTCGCGCCGGACGGCTCGTTCGGCCCAAAAGAACTTTTGGCCAGCTTGGGGGGGTCAGGAGGCCCCCCCAAGCTGGCCAAAAGTTCTTTTTGGGCCGAACGAGCCGTCCGGCGCGAACTCGCCGGGAATCACGTGACGCCGCGTCACTCGACGTGCCACCGACGTCACATGCTTCTCGCCAAGGATTGCAGAAATGACGTCCTCACTCCTCGCTCGATCACCAGGGAGTTGTGGTAAGTCTGGGGGGGGGATTAAGGAGGGTGAGGGGGTTTAAATTTTTTTTTTGCACATATGTACATATACCCAACTCATTGGATTTTTTTTATGTCCATATTGGCCGCAAGTGGGACCCCCTTTCGGACATAAAAAATATGAACATAAAATTTTGCTCTGCACATCCCTACCATGCACTGCTGAGTGACTGTCGGCTTTCCCCCTTGTTCTAGTTTAAAAGCTGCTCTATCTCCTTTTTGAAAGTTAGTGCCAGCAGCTTGGTTCCACTCTGGTTAAGGTGGAGCCCATCCTTTCGGAAAAGTCTCCCCTTTCCCCAAAAGTTTCCCCAGTTCCTTACAAAGCTGAATCCCTCTTCCCTGCACCATCGTCTCATCCACACATTGAAACTCTGGAGCTCTGCCTGCCTTTGGGGACCTGCACGTGGAACAGGAAGCATTTCAGAGAATGCCACCCTGGAGGTTCTGGATTTCAGCTTCCTACCTAAAATCCTAAATTTGGCTTCCAGAACCTCTCTCCCACATTTTCCTATGTCGTTGGTGCCCACATGTACCACGACAGCCGGCTCCTCCCCAGCACTGTCTATAATCCTATCTAGGTGACACGTGAGGTCTGCCACCTTCGCAACAGGCAGGCAAGTTACCAGGCGGTCCTCACGTCCACCAGCCACCCTGCTATCTACATTTCTAATAATCGAATCACCAACTATGATGGCCGGCCTAACCCTTCCCTCCTGGGCAGTAGCCCTGGGAGATTTGTCCTCAGTGCGAGAGGACAATACATCACCTGGAGAGCAGGTCCTTGCTACAGGATCACTTCCTGCTACACCAGGGTGATGTTCTCCTACTGGGAGACCTTTCTGATCCAAGGCAGCATTGGGGCTGCCAGAATGGATTTGGGACTTGGCTACTATGTCCCTGAAGGTCTCGTCAATGTACCTCTCTGTCTCCCTCAGCTCTTCCAAGTCTGCTACTCTAGCCTCCAGAGATCGGACTCGTTCCCTGAGAGCCAGGAGCTCTTTGCACCGAGTGCACACATACAATCTCTCACCAGCGGGTAAAAAATCATACATGTGACACTCAATGCAAAAGACTGGAAAGCCCCCCTCTTGCTGCTGGACTGCTGCCTTCATCTTAGTATTATGGACATGGTGGAGCAAAACCCAATCCTCTCTCACTAATTTCTACACAGAACCTCCCAAATAAATTGGTACACTCCTTTTAGTCAGAGAAACCAAAGGTTCTCTACAGAATTAAAGATATCTATTTCTAGATAAAGAATTATACCTTGGATATGACTAGCATATCCAAACTATTATTAATTGAACTAATGTTTAAATATTTTCCATATCAAATATATTTATTTAGTCTCGGTGCTCACAGTTTTACCAGCAAATGAATTGTTTCTATGTGAAATGTATTCTGTATATTAGTGTGATACGTAGTATGCACTTTTGAGAGAGATATATAATATAAGGACAATTTTTAAAGCTGTTTACCCAGGTAAAATGACTTGGCTGAATATTACTGTTATCTGCCTAGCTAAAAGTTAGTGTTGAAAATCATAACTGTATATTTTAAGCTGGGTTAATAACAGGTGTTTCCAGGGATTTGTTTAGGTCAGAGTTAAAAACAGCTTGTGTATATTTGATTTTTAAATGTACTCATGCTATTTTGCTCTCCCCCCCACCCAGCCCATAGCTGCTGCTCAAGTAGCAGGTGCAAAATAAATGGCACTTTCAGTGCACATACTTTATAACTTCTTGTTTTCAAAGGAAAATGATGCACATGGCTTCTCTTTGAAAATAATATGCAGCAGTATAAAGGAGCTAAAAGTGCCTGCACACATTGCAAACTGCAAGCTATTTAAAATTGCTTCATGTGTATTTGTGCGAGGTATACAAAATATACCCATCTTGTGGTAACATCAGTGTGGCTACCGGACCATACTTATGTAGAGCAACTCAGATGGGCTTTTGCCAGTGAACCTGCACAAAAGAGCATGCTGAAAGTTATTCCTCTTTAAGTGCCCTTTCAAGCGTGAGCTCAAGTATGTTTAGCACACCTGTGGCCTACCTCGAAATTCAACCTTGCCTTGTGGCCTATCCAGGCCTTCTGCCTTGTCTGGTTACCTTGCCTTGCCTAGTGATCTACCCTGGCCTTCTATCTTGCTTTGCGGCCAGCCTTTGCATCCTGCCTGGCTCTGTGGCATTCCAGGCCTATCTGGCTTGTTTTGGGCCCTTCCAGGCCTTTTGGCCTTGCTCTGCAGCCTCCCAGGCCTACCTGCATGTTCAGTACCCTCTTGGGCTTTCCTGCCTTACCTTATGGACTCCGGGCCTACTAGGTCCAAATAGCTAGCTTTGTGCCCTCTTGGGCTTTCCTGTTTATTGTTGCCTGCTCTGTCAAGTCTTGCCCTTGTATAGTCCTTGTCTAAGTTTTGTTCTTGTCTAATCCTGTCCTTGTCCAGTCCTTGTCCAGTCCCTGTTCAGTCTTAAACTACCCAGTCCAGTTGAATCCCTTATCTGTTTCCCTGGCTTTGCCCTTGTCCTTTTGCCTCAGGCCTTGTCCTTATCCTTCAGCCCACTGTCTGTGCTTTGAATGCAGCCCCAAGACTGTGTTCTGTATCCAGCCCCCAGTCCCTAATCTGTGTTCTGAATCCAGCCCCCAGTCTGTACTTTATATCCAGGCCCCAGTCTGTGCTCCATGTCCAGTCTGCTCTATATCTGTTCCAGTTCAGCTTGCCCTGCATCTATTCCAGTCCCAATGTGTCTCCTACCCTAGCCTGGTCCCTGACTTCAGCCGATATCTCCAGCTGTGCCTATATCCAGCTTCTGTCTTGTCACTATGATGTTCTGCAGAAAAAAAGTCCTACTGGCCCCCAGACCCCAAGGGCTAAACCTGCAGGGGAGTTGGCTGGTTAGGTAGAAGATCAGCTCCAGTCCTTTCCTATAGCCCTATACTGCTTCTGCGGAGCTACTCCCAGACTCTAGCCTGCCAACCCATGACATGCACCTTTGAAGTATGTATGTATGTATTTATTTATTTGTTTGTTTGTTTGTTTATTTATTTAAAAGGACTTGTTGCTCAAAGCCTCCAAAGTTTAGAGTGGGTTACAATAAATAATGTACATAATAAAAACAAAGTAAATACATTTATAAACAAACAAAATCTATATCAGCCTGCTTTTTAGGACTAGGCTGATTAGTGCCTGAACAGATAAAGTGAAAACATGTTCTTGCAGAAGCCATATTAGGCCTGGGGACAGTTAGGACGTGTGGAGATCTTTGTATGCCTGGATGAATAAGTAGATTTTCAGAGCTTTCTTGAAAGCCTTAGCATTCGATATTGATCTAAAAGGAGGTGGGATGGAGTTCCAGATCATAGGGCTTGCAATGGAAAAAGCACGATCATGGGTAGAATGGAAACACAGGATGAATGGAGAAATAGACTGGTTTTCCCTAATTTAATATGTCATTTCACCTTTTACTTTTTCAATCTGACCTTTTCACATTTAAATGTTTTAAACTTTTTATTTATGCATTTCATAATTACAGTTATGAATCTAATCAGCGTAGTGCTTTAATATGAAGACAATTTTGATTGGGTTATGTGAGTCAGTTGAGCCATTTTAAATTACGTCATCCAGAATGTTTTCCTAACTGCTAGGATTGTTGTGCTTCCTGGCCGCGTTGGTGCTGCGACCGGGCCTGCTCACCGAGCTTGCCCGTTTACCAGCTCCTCGCTTGCAGCCTCCGCTAGCGTTGCTCGTCCGTGGCGCCCCCAAGGCCTTCTTTCTCACAGCGCTCCTCGCGTCAGGGCTCAGTGTCCTCCATGGTGTTGGCCCTGTCCCCTAGCGCGCGCGTGGAACTCCCGGAGATTTAAAGGGCCAAGTGCGGGAAACTCATCCACGACGCACCCAAATGCCGTCACCTGAGCCCTGTATATAAGCAGGGCTCAAACTTCTGTTCTTTGCCTTGGCAATTAGGTCGACACCGTTGATGTAATAGTTTGCCTCTGTTTCATGTATCTCCTGTTCCAGTGTCTCCTGTTCCAGCGTCTCCATCCCAGCGTCTCCTCATTCCTGTGTCCTTCCCAGGTATTACCTATCTGGACTGACTTCTTGGTACTGACCTCTGTCTGCCTGACCATTATCTTGCCTGCCGCCTAGAACTGACTACTGCCTGCCTGACCACTCTACTGCCTGCCACCTGGAACCAACCCTTGCTTGTCACGACTTCACATGGACTGATTCTGGTATTGACCCCTGCTTTGGCTGACCTCTCTTAGACTGATACTTTGGCTCTGACCCTTGCCCTTTAGTCGTACACTCTCTTCTGGCCCCCGGTGACCATTGAGCCAACCTACTTGGATAACAACCGCAGCTTCCACTTGGCTAGACCTGCAGGCACTGCCTGTCTCATCTGGAGGACCTCTCTGAACTGTTACCTTCCTGAGGTCTCCGGAACTTCCAGTTCAGGTCTAGCTCCTCCACCCTGCATCAGCCGTGCATCCTTGCTCGTGGTGGGCACACATCTCCAATACGTCTCCGGGAGACCACCAGAGGCCCACCTAAGTCCAAGCGGTCCAGGTACCCAAGGGCTCAACCTGCGTAAACCCCGGACTGTTATTGGTGAAGCTCCAGCTAGCCTCTGTCTCCTTTGTGTGCTCCGCCTCCTGGTGGCAAGCGCTCTCTGGATCCGACAAGAGGGCCGTACCAATCCTGCACCAAGCCAAGAATCCACCTCCAGTGCAACAAGGATGCTATGAGATATGGCTGTTGTGGCACTGCTAGGTACTATATATATTGATGGACTAAGCAATGTTTTTTCATCATCAGTATATTTAATCCTGATGATATTATAATTTGGTTTTCCTCTTAGAACTGCAAACACTTAATGCTATAAACATCTGAGCCCCTGATGAAGAATATGAAATTGTTGGGCAGGATGGTACTTTAAACCAAGCTTAGCGGTTTGGGAAAGACAACCCTGCATTTTCAGTTTCTTCTTTCTCGAAATTCAAAGTTTGAAATTAAAACCAATAGAGACTTTTTAATAGCAAGTTTATTGAAAAAAATCTAAAAAAAAAAAAATACATATAGAGGTTTATGATTAGAACACTGTGCAGAGAAAAAGTGTTTTACAGACTTTTCTTCCAGGAACTTGTCCAAACCTTATTTAAATATAGCTACATTAATAGCTTTTACCACATCCTCTGGCAACAAATTCCAGATCTTAATTATGCATTGAGTAAAAAAATATTTTCTCTTATTAGTTTTAAATATATCACCTAGTAACTTCATTATATGTCCCCTTAGCCTTTGTACTCTTTGACAGAACAAAGAACAGATTAACGTTTTGTTTACTCGTATCACTCCACTCATTATTTTATAGACCTCTATCATATCCTCCCCTAGCCATCTCTTCTCCAAGCTGAGAAGTCCTAGCCTCTTTAGCTTTTTCTCATTAGGGAATCACTCCATTCCCTTTATCAATGTAATTGCCCATCTCTGTACCTTTTCTAATTCTGCTATATCTTTTTCTGAGGTGTAGTGACCAGAACTGCACACAATACTCAAGATGAGGTTGCACCATGGAGCTATACAGAGGCATTATGAGATTCTCTTCCTTTCCTAATAATTCCTAGTTTCTATTTGCTTTCTTGGCTGCTGCTGCCGCTGCACACTGAACAGAAGATTTATATGTATTTATCAATGATGATGCCTAGATCCTTTTCCTGAATGGTGACTCCTAATGTGGAACCTTGCATTGTGTAGCTCTAATTTGGTTACTCTTCCCTAAGTGCATCACTTTGCACTTGTCTATATTAAATTAAATTTGTCATTTGTGTGCCCAGTCTCTCAATTTTGCAAGATCCTCTTACAATTTCTCACAATAGATAACAAAGATATTTCAGAAATTTTAGGTCTATGCAAAACAATCACCAAAACAAACAGCCTCTACATTATCCCCCTTTTTTACTATAAAATGACAAATTACAAATATCGGGGGATCTTATATCTTACTAAACAAACTCTGGTATCTGGTATCCCTTCATGAGGTAACAACCATATATAGGTTAGAACTCCAACAGGGACAGATACTGTTTTTACTTTATGGGCCAGATTTTAAAACCTGCGTGGGGTACATTTGTGCGTGCTATCCAGCGCACACAAATGTTTGCCCGATTTTATAACATGTGTGCGTCATAAAGCATGTATCTCTATATGATGAAATAAAGTTGCACCGCACTGGTGACAATTCTCATCAGATGATCATTGACTGACAGACCTTATATGAAAAAAACTGATGTGTTGGCAGGCAGTATTGTATATCTTCAAATAATCTTATATGGCAGTCATAGTGGGCTGGGTATGAATACAGAAAGATCAATGTGATCAGTAAAACGCTGACCACTCAATCTTCTTATTCAATTCTGTTGGGGACACAGTGTCCCAATTAAAGATGAAACCTTGTTCCATCTGAATGAGTCTAAGAACATAAGAACATGCCATACTGGGTCAGACCCAAGGGTCCATCAAGCCCAGCATCCTGTTTCCAACAGTGGCCAATCCAGGCCATTAGAACCTGGCAAGTACCCAAAAACTAAGTCTATTCCATGTTACTGTTGCAAGTAATAGCAGTGGCTATTCTTTAAGTCAACTTAATTAATAGCAGGTAATGGACTTCTCCTCCAAGAACTTATCCAATCCTTTTTTAAACAAAGCTACACCAACTGCACTAACTACTAACTGGCAACAAATTCCAGAATTTAATTGTGCGTTGAGTGAAAAAGAACTTTCTCCGATTAGTTTTAAATGTGCCACATGCTAACTTCATGGAGTGCCCCCTTCATGAAGTGCCCCCTCTAATAGAACAGGGGATCTGTAGGAGACCTGCTGCTCTAACGTCTTTAACCCAGTGTGATGCTACCAACCAATGGTCCACTAGAGGTGCTCCTTCCTTCTGAGCTTTTTTGTAACTGAGATGCTCTTGTAAGCATGTCTTTAGCATACTCATGGTCTTACTAATGTACACCAAGTTACAAGGACATCAAATAGCATAGATAATATTCGCCAAAAGTGCATGATAGATTTTTATGGAAATAAAAGGGGCTGAAGAGGCTGACCATGGAATATCATTGTTCATACATTACATTGGCCACATCTAAAGTGGCCATATGGTGCTGTATTACTGTTAACTGCATTTGGTATATTTAAATTGGAGTGAACCACTATGTTGCAAATGTTTTTAGCTCTTTTAAGGACAAAATGAGAGCCTCCTGAAAAACTGGATGAATCCATAATATTGGCCAATGTCTTCTAATACTGGCTTTTAGCTGTTTTGTGTGTGGAGTAAAGGGTAGAATGCACACTATTTTATGGTTCTCAGATGAAGCTGTTCCTTTTCATAAAAGATCTCTATTGGCCCATCTAGCTCTCTTATATGCTCTTCTATTAACATTCAAAAGATATTTTCTTTGGAGAAAGCATAGCTCCATATCTTTTGCTCACTCTTGAAATTCTTCTAACAAGGAACACAATCATCTTAAATGCAGGAATTGCTCTACCAGAGGATTATCTTTTAAATGTTTGGGGTGGAAGGTAGAATAATGCAACAGTGTGTTACGATCAGAGGTCTTCCAAAAGATGGTGAACTCACAACCCTCATTTGCAAGTATGATTTTAATGTCCAAAAAAAGCCACACTCTGCTAAAATTGAACATAAATTGTAACAATATCAATTTTCAAACATAAGGTACCAGCATACTTTGTGTTTGGATTTCAGATTGTTATGCAGATGTAGCAGGTTTATTTATTTATTTATTTACTTTAAAGCATTTATTACCCACCCTTCTATGGGGAGTCTAAGTTGTGAATTGGGAAGTGTATGATCATGGCGAGCTTATATTGTAGACAGTAAGATATTGGGAGCCATTGTAGTGATCTGAGTACAGGGATGATATGTTTGCACTAGGGGTGTGCATTCATTTTCGACGTATTGTGAATCCGCAATGTATATGCCATATTCGTTGTATTCGTGGGGGTTCTGAAACGTATGGCGAACCCCCACGAATACAATGGATCACCAATGAATAGGCCCCCCCCACCCACCCACCCTCCTGACCCCCCCAAGACTTGCTAAAAGTACCTGGTGGTCCAGCGGGGTTCCTGGAGTGATCTCCTGCACCCAGGCTGTCGGCTGCCGGTATTCAAAATGGCGCCGATAGCCCCTGTGACATAGTAAGGGCAAAGGCACCATTGGTCAGTTGCTCCTACCATGTGACAGGGGCCGACCAATGGCTCCGGTAGCCCCTGTGACATAGTAAGGGCATAGGCTATTGGCACCATTTTGAATACTGGCAGCTGAAGGCCCGAGTGCAGGAGATAACTCCAAGACCCCCGCTGGACCACCAGGGATGGTGTTTCTTCCCAGCATTGCCGCTGTGTGGCTTCTCCTTCAGCAGTTCCCCAGTTGGCATGTTTGAGGTTGAGCTACATAAAGTCAGGGTTCATCCGGTGGGGGGGAAGGGAGGAGGATAACCTCCTGGGCCATAGGTGCCGTTGTGGGGATATCTTTCTGCATCTCACTCACTCTCAGCATCAATAGCATTGGTCAGGGGTATTCTCAGTAACTAACAGGTCGATACTGTAACGTGCGGTTGAAGATTTCCCGTCTGTAACGTGCTGGGAGTGCACAATTCGGACGCGTAAGGCGATCCAGCGATACAGTCTCCAGTTTCACGCGTCCTTAGCGCTTCTTAAAACAGACGCATAACCCTTTCAGCACGCAGCATGTGTATGATATGTAAATGAACGAATTAGCTGTATAATGAAGGAATTAGCTATTCCCCTCCGATACTGTGACGCGCGCTCAGATTATCTCCTTTGTAACCCGCTATTTTGCCGCGTCCTTAACCTGTGAGTTTACCGCCTACCCTCTACTTGGTGTTAGTGTGGTGTTAGTGTGGTGTTCAAAAATTAAAACGGGAATAAAGTGTAAAAAATGGGGGCGATTTCGGCGCTCAAGGCCCCGTCCGGTCTCCGGTGCAGCCCCAGTCCTGTCCCCTCCTCCCGAAGCAAAAAAAAAAAAAAACCGAAAAAGTAGCAAGGCTCGGGCCTGCTACGGTAGTCCCTTCTCCCTTCTCCTCCCGATTTTGGCGCTCAAGGCGGCCGGGTGGGCGTGCATTCATCCAGGCAGAGGGAGCCGGTGGCGAAAGCGGCCTCCGGCTCCCTCTGCCTGGATGAATGCACGGCCCCCGCCGGCAGTGAATGAATGCCCGTGCGATTTCGGCGCTCAAGGCCCCGTCCGGTCTCCGGTGCAGCCCCAGTCCTGTCCCCTCCTCCCGAAGCAAAAAAAAACCAAAAACCCGAAAAAGTAGCAAGGCTCGGGCCTGCTACGGTAGTCCCTTCTCCTCTCCTCCCGATTTCGGCGCTCAAGGCGGCCGGGTGGGCGTGCATTCATCCAGGCAGAGGGAGCCGGAGGCCGCTTTCGCCGCCGGCTCCCTCTGCCTGGATGAATGCACAGCCTCCGCCGGCAGTGAATGAATGCCCGTGCGATTTCAGCGCTCAAGGCGTGACGTCACGTCATGTGACTGCCTTGAGCGCCGAAATCGCACGGGCATTCATTCACTGCCGGCGGGGGCCGTGCATTCATCCAGGCAGAGGGAGCCGGAGGCTGCTTTTGCCGCCGGCTCCCTTTGCCTGGATGAATGCACGCCCACCCGGCCGCCTTGAGCGCCGAAATCGGGAGGAGAGGAGAAGGGAGAAGGGACTATCGTAGCAGGCCCGAGCCTTGCTACTTTTTCGGGTTTTTTTTTTTTTTGCTTCGGGCGGAGGAGACAGGACTGGGGCTGCACCGGAGACCGGACGGGGCCAGGGCAGGTGAGCGGGGGCTGGGGGAAAGTTTGCCGAGCATCGGGGAACATAACTGTCCACTTCCTGGTACCTGTCATTTCAAATGTCATTTGAAATGACAGATACCAGCGCGGCCGTGAAGCGTTAGGCCCGCGAACCCAGGATACTGTATAGGCGCTCTATACAGTAAAATGGGTTGCGCGGGCCTAACGCTTGCCTAAGGATTTGCAGCCACGGCATGCATTTGCATGCAATTTGAAGAGAGTATCGAGCGGTAGGTGAAGAGAACTGTGCGTGCAGGGAACGAGGGTGCGCCTGACACTGCCGCACTGTTTCTACCGCAGCCTTAGAGTATCGATCTGTAAGTTAACCAGGGGATTCCAAGTAACAAAAGGAACCATAGACTCTGAGGATTGTGTTCAAATTAAAAGTTTTCTTACACTTTGAAAAATAAATACATTGTCCAAACCAGTAAGGCAAAATCAAATAAAGCATCAGAAAAAAGCAAACATTTCTTTATCCATGGCACATCCCGAAGTTGTTCTTTCTCCAACTGAATCAGTTTCCATTCAAATAGTCCTTCCCTGTGAAGAGTAGGGTAACTCTTTAAGCTCCAGCATAAGTAAGGGCTAGAGAAGTGAAAAACCTCTTGTCCTAAAATAGATCTCAAAACAGTTCACTTCAACAGTCTGTACAAAATTCTCGAAGTCCAAAAACTACAAAAATCTCAGCAGACTTAAACCTCCAGTGGTTTGCCTTCTCGCAGGAAACTTTTTCAAAAAAATCCAAACTTCCAATAATCTTCAAAATGTCCAATACTCTTCAGAAAATCTCTTTTCTTGAGATCCAAAAATGATCTCAAGCACCTTACTGTGTCACCTTCCCTGTAACTTTGAGTATGCTCACAGGGCATTTTATACCCCCAAGCTGCAACCTACAAAAAGGTGGGGATGAAGCAAGGAGAGGATTCTAAAATGCAAAAAAAAACAAAACGCAAAACCCACCCCCACTATCTATGATGGAAAAATTGAGGAATTGTTAATGACAGGTAAAGCCAAAGTATATATTTGCACATTTTAAAATGATGGCTTTAGTGGCATGCCTGATAATTGCATGCTTTTTAAAAAATTTAAAGTATGTATATCATTTCTAAACATGCCGACAGAATGTTCCTTTTCTATGCAGCCAAAAGCAGGCATGTTATGACATTATTCACATACTTTCAGGCAGCTAAAAAATCCATTTTCTGAGATATGGCTGCCTTCTGCAGGTTAAATATTCTTACCCATGATGAAAGTGCCTACGACTTTGAAAATGTACCCCTACATTCCTAGCATTTCAGTGACATGCATTCAGTCATCTACCTGAGATTTCAACCATAGCATGGTGTTTTATTACAGTGCTATACCGCAGCTTCAGAAAAGAAGAAGGAACAATGGTGCATAGATATTGAAGGTCTATGAATGAATTATTAAATCTCACTCTATGTAAACTTGAGAGATGACAAGTGCCAAAACAGCTTGCATTAATAACTTTCCTAATACAGAAAAAAAACCGCCTGCTGATAATTTGTGACCATGCTGTGGCAACAAATAGCAATTCACAAACAATCTCAAAATCATCACAGATATTTGGGGTAAAATTCATTAGCTGTCTTGGATCAGATTGCCAATAGGTCAAAAGACTGACACTGTATACCGAATATGTGAACTTACTATAAACTGGTATGGAATTTGCTTGTACCTTGTAGAAGAAATATCTGTGAAAAAGGAATAGTTGCACAAGTAACACCCCAATACTACCGCAACCGTGTAAAATACTTCTGTCAGCCTACGCAGATGGATGCTGGCTCTTTAGAAAGGGCACTAGAGGGTATATTGCTCAGTGTATTGGTGCAGTTCTTAATAAAGGCCAATGTTCACACCATTTTATTTGTTTTCAATTTGCTGAATTTATTTGGCAATATGGCAAGATGTTATTATACTGACAAACATAATTACTGGTATTCCTTGGCCCTCAGAACAATTAACTTGATGCTTGGCCAGGATGGTATAAGGTTTCACTATCCTAGTTTTGATCTTAATCTCATAACCAGATATCACAGCCTTCCGGTGTAGCCTCCCCCCCCCCCCCCCCCTTGTCCTCAGGGTCACCTTCAGAAGGGTGTGAGTGCCATTGCTGCAACCCTGGGAACAGGTAAAATCCACATGGTATTGCCAATTGGGGACCAGACTGTGTCTGGGAGGCCCAATGGAAGACTTATCACACAACAAAATCCAAGTTACACAATGTTAGTTGGTTCCAAAAAAGAATGAACTTTATTTGTAAATCCAAATGACAGGAGAGCAGTAAATAATAGTAGAACCTTTATTTTTTTTTTTAAATCGATTTTATTCAAATCACAGAGAAACAGCAATATAGTCATGCCTCAACCATTACAATAATATTAACCAAGAATATTGATACAAATATTCAAACTACCCAGTCGTATATAAACATGAACAAAAAGTAAAAATTAAAAAAATGGGCTTACAAGGGCAAGGGGAAAAAAATAAATAAAACAGAAGCACTATGAATTGCCTGGAACCAAAACATCATTCGTAAAATGGAAGACACCTTAGTCCTGGGCAAATGCAATAGATTAAGAGTGATATGGAGCAACCCAATCCTGCATCAGGCCCTTTACATCATATTTATTTTGGTCAGACACCCAATCTTGAATGTAACATAACAAATATGCAACATTATAGACCCTGAAATCTGATAGGTCCACACCTTCCTGCATTTTATCTCCTCTCAGCGTATAAAATTTAATACGCGTTCGCTGCCTACTTCAAATGAAAGCACCTATAGCAGATTTGAAAGTCTGAATATCCTTATCCTTCACCCAAATGGGCAACATTTGTAAACAATAAAGACATTTAGGGATCACCATCTTAATCAAGGTGCATTGCCCCAGGAATAATAGAGGAAGGTCCTTCCATTGGTGAAGCTGAAGTTTTACCTTTTCAAGAATGGAAGTCAGATTAACATTATATAACATAGTATCCTGAGCAGCCAAATGGATTCCCAAATAACAAAGGGTGGTTTTAGCCCAAGGCAATGGAACTCCACCTGGCCATCTACCAGGAAGGGAAGTATCTAGAGGAAAAGCCTCAGACTTGTCACCCATTACAACTAATCCAAAACCCGGCTGCTCGCATACTGTTGCATCAGTCGGTCCTAGACGGCTTCGCCCTGTTTGCCTCACCTTATTCACGGCTCCTCCCGCTTACCTGGGAAAGATTGCTACCGCCGCGTCTACAAGCTGACCTCTCTGGCATCCCTGGAATGGCTATGGTGCAGCCTCCCACCATTGCTCCTCCCAGATACCTACTAGGGTGCACGCGCACAACCTACGTCTTTGTACCACCCTTGGCGCGAACCTCGAGGGCATGCCCTCATGCTGAAGTCACGCCATCCGGGTATATTACCTTCACTAATTAGCTAGCTCTTTGAGTTAGCAGGGACTCGAATCCATTCTTGTCTATGCTACTCTGCCGCTTCCATGCTGCCGCAGGATGCTCTCTCTCTGCCCTTCGGGGTAACTGCTAACCTGGGTACCCGCTCCTCGGGGGCCCTCTGCTTTATTTCAGGTGCCTTACAGGGAACAGGTACTCACTCCTCGAGGGCCTGCTCTCCCTGCTTCGGTGCCTGTACCTTCTACAACATACCTGGTGGAATTGCATATCTACAGCAAACACCTAGTGAGTAAATCTCAGTCTATCTCATCCACAATATCTCCTCGCTGGGAGACCTGCTGTGGAACCTCCTGACGTCATCTAGGAGAGAAGGGCTCCCTCTGCCGAGGACCCTGAGACTGCAACTATGGACTGCCTCACTACTGCCACCTGGTGGCTCTCTTCAAGCTGTCTAATAAAGAACTATTTGTGTTTTTGTGTAGTATGAGTCTAGCCCAGTGCTGTGGCTCCTCATGGGGCTCCTCCCCATGGGCGTGGCCATCTCCACAGCACCCAAGGATCCACCAAAACACACGTAACCATAACACATTCTAACTGGGTAATCAAGAAAAGAGCACATAACCCTGATTCTACATTCATTACATTGGCTCCCGGTTAAACACAGAATACAATACAAAGTTCTAGCCATTGTACATAATCTGATTTACAAAGATTCTTCCACTTGGCTCTGTTCGCTTCTCTGCTTCTATCAACTGAATAGGCAGTTATATTTACTACACAAAACTCTTCTTGAAATACCATCACTTCGCTTGGCTAGACTTGACATTACAAAAAGACGTGCTTTTTCAATTGCAGGCTCCTCGCTCTGGAACTCTATCCTGGACTATCTAAGGCAGACTCTATCGCACAATGAATTTAAAAAGAATTTTAAAACATATCTGTCTTCACAGGCCTTTGGTTCCCTCTTTATTGCTCACTAGGCATTTCTCATGACACCCACTGGATGCTCATCATAATCTTTTCCTTTTTCCTTACTAGACTACTGACCTGTCATACTTCTTTGTATTTTATCTTAATGTTTATGGTATATGTTTTTATGTTATTTTTATTTATGTATATTGACAGTTGTACACCGTTTTGACTGACACTTGTTGTAAAAGCGGTATATAAACCTTTTAAAATAAATAAATAAAGTCGCAGGCCAGCAAAATTCCCAAATAATTCTATCACCCTTGTGTCCCCCAAAGATACCCTAGGATTACCCACAAATAACATTATATCATCAGCAAACAATCCCATTTTCAGGTGATTATTCTGTATCTGAATATCCTGGAAAGAATCCAAGTTTTGCAATTTAATAGCCAAGGGTTCCAAGGAGAGGACAAAAAGCAAGGGTGACAAAGGGTGCCCCTACCCAAGGGAAAAGCCTCTGATAATAACCCGTAAACCAAGAGCTGAACCCTGGTTTGATGATACAACAATTTGACCCAACCAACAAAACATTCCCCAAGTCCAAATTGTGCCAGTACCCACCATAGAAAGGGCCACTCGACATAGACAAAACTTTGGCAGACAAGTATCCCATCAGGATTTTTGACTATGGAGGACTGAAGTGCAAGTACTGCTTTTAAAAGATTATAATTAGACAATCTACCTTTAATAAAACCTGTTTGGTCCCTATTGACCACTTCTTGGATGATAAAGTTCAAACGGGTGGCCAGTACAGCTGCCAAAATTTTAATATCCTGATTCAGGAGAGAAATAGGTCAATAGGCCTCCGGGTATTCCACATCTTTGCCAGGCTTATGTAACAAACCTACTGTTGCTAAGTTGTGATCTTTATTTAAAAAAAAAAAAAACCCTGTCACTAACGGCTTGAAACATACTATTTAAAACAGGCTGACCAACGAAGGTCCCAGAATTCTATAAAACTCTGAGCCCAGCCCATCGGAACCAGATGACTTTGCTATTTTCAATTACCTGATGACCGCAAGAATTTCTGTACCTTGTATAGGGGCATCAAGCCATGCCCTGATAACATCGGATAACTTGGGTATAGGCAGATCTTGAACAAAGGCACATCTAGCTGGTTCAGAGGGGTTGCCCGCTGCATAAATATGTCCCCTCAGAACTGCTTTGGCAGCATTCCAAAAAACAATGTCATCCACATGCGGGGTTTGATTAAATGTTACATACTCCTCCCACTTGTTTTTAAGGAAACTTGCAAACTGCTTGTCCTCATATAACCAAGGGGGCATCCTCCAGTGACTGGAGGGCTTTACATCCATGAACATCCCCAAGGAAGAGACAACCATATCATGATCAGAACAAGGGATTGGTTAAATATTATTGTATTCCAGTCTTATAAATAAAATTTCAGTGATCAAAATTTAATTCAACCTCTTGTAAAGATGATGCACATGTGAGAAGTGTGTAAAACCTGCCTCCTCTAAATGCATGGCATGCCAGGAGTCAATTGTTTGCAGATCCTTACATACAGGCCGATACAGTACCACCAGAGCAAACTGTTAACCCGCATTTGGACACGTGTTTTCGATGTGCTAGCTTTCATCCTTATTCAGTAAGGGGTAATAGCGCGTCGAAAATGTGTGTCCAAACCCCCCCCCCCCCCGAGACTAATAGCGCCCGCAACATGCAAATGCATGTTGATGGCCCTATTACTCATTCCCGTGCGATACATTAAGTAAAATGTGCAGCCAAGCCGCACATTTTACTTTAAGAAATTAGCACCTACCCAAAGGTAGGCATTAATTTCTGCCGGCACCGGAGAAGTGCACAGAAAAGCAGTAAAAACTGCTTTTCTGTGCACCCTCCGACTTAATATCATGGCGATATTAAGTCAGAGGTCCCAAAAGTTAAAAATAAAAAATAAAAAAAATTAAAATCAGCCCGTGGCTCGCGGATTGAAAACAGGACGTTCAATTTTGCCGGCGCCGGTTTCCGAACTCGTGGCTGTCAGCAGGCTCGAGAACCGATGCCGGCAAAATTGAGCGTCGGCTGTCAAACCCGCTGACAGCTGCCGCTCCTGTCCAAAAAGAGGCATTAGGGATGTGCTAGTGTCCCTAGCGCCTCTTTTTACTGCGGGCCCTAATTTAAATATTTTGTTTTACTGTATCGCGCGCACAGGACACTGGCCTGTGCGCATGCTGGGAGAGTGGGCGCTAGCCCGCTCTCCCATGAACTTTACTGTATCGGCCTGATAGAAACCCTATACCAATATCATCCTGATTCTTCCATGGAGTCTTGGGAGGATTGCAATCTATCCTAGGGTTATCAGTAACATTAAAATCATCATCCATAATCACAACATAACCCTCCCAGGCAATAATCTTGGAAATCAAGTGAAAAAGAAACAAACATGGGAATATTTATTTGGTGCATAAACATTCACAAGCAAAACTTTCAAACCCTGTAATACTCCCCTGACTATAACATACCACCCCTAGGGTCAGAAACTGCCTCCTCCTTAATAAAGGAGAGTTGTTTGCCAATCAACACTGCAACACTCCTTTGATTCATAGTGAAAGAGGAGTAGAAAGCATGACCCACCTGTTTTCTTTTCAACTTTTGGTGTTCTAGGTCATTTAAACTTGTTTCCTGTAAAAAGGTCACTTTCACTTTCTTTCTTTTAAATTCTTGTAGCATTTTCTTCCTCTTAATCGGTGAATTCAGCCCTGCAACATTTAGTGAGCCCACAATATTAGACATTTAGAACTGTAAGAGAAGCTAGTCTTGCAGCATACAACCCTAACAGTAGTGGAGAGGATTCCCAGCTGAGATCCTCTCCTCTTACTAATCCCAACATTATGAAGGAGATCAAGAATAGGTCACACACTTAAGTAAAATCCCTGGAGTCAGCCACATACACAACCACACAATGACACACATCCATCCCTTGAATTTCAACCAACAATTTCCCCAACAGCTCTGAAACCCAAAGTTCTGGCCCAAACCAGTCCCCAGCACTTTTCTTCAACAGGCGATCCTGCTTGTGCCGAAGGTCTGGAAATCAATCCAAGAACCCCGGGGCTCCAGAGATCTGCGAGAAAAGAAAAAGCAGAAACCATAGCCATCTGCAATGTATAGTATTCCAGTTTGTAGCATGGATCTGCGACTAATCACATAGAAAGCTGGCTGATGAATCCCAATTTGAAAAATAAGTACAGATGGAAAAAAAAAAAAGCCCATAAACAAGCCAGTGCCGAAGATAATATCTGGCTCTAAAGGAACATCAAGAACCATAATGGCTACCGCATGCCCATAGTCATAGCCCCTCGACAAATCGCTGCACTTCCTACTTAGTGTGGAAAATGCGTGTCTCCCATTTGTGGAAGACACCCAACAGTGCTGGATACTAGAGATGTGAATCGTGTCCTCGATCGTCTTAACGATTGATTTCGGCTGGGAGGGGGAGGGAATCGTATTGTTGCCGTTTGTGTGTGTAAAGTATCGTCATAATCATTAAAATCGTGAGCCGGCACACAAAAACCCCCTAAAACCCACCCCGACCCTTTAAATTAAATCCCCCCCCAAATGCCTTAAATTAACTGGTGGTCCAGCGGCACACTAAAACACCCTAAAACCCACCCCGACCCTTTAAATTAAATCCCCCACCCTCCCGAACCCCCCCCCAAATGCATTAAATTACCTGGGAGTCCTCCGTAGCGGCGGTCCGTGGCTAAATCGGGGGAAGGGGGAGAGCACGAAAACCGGCACACTAGATCGTGAGGTCTTCAGCCGCGCCATTTTTCAAAATGGCCGCCGCAAAATGGCGGCGGCCATAGACGAAAACGATTCGACGCAAGAGGTCGTTCCGGACCCCCGCTGGACTTTTGGCAAGTCTTGTGGGGGGTCAGGAGGCCCCCCCAAGCTGGCCAAAAGTTCCTGGGGGTCCAGCGGGGGTCAAGGAGCGATTTCCTGCCGCGAATCGTTTTCCGTACGGAAAATGGCGCCGGCAGGAGATCGACTGCAGGAGGTCGTTCAGCGAGGTCCGAAACCCTCGCGAGATTTCCGGACCTCGCTGAACGACCTCCTGCAGTCGATCTCCTGCCAGCGCCATTTTCCGTACGGAAAACGATTCGCGGCAGGAAATCGCTCCTTGACCCCCGCTGGACCCCCAGGAACTTTTGGCCAGCTTGGGGGGGCCTCCTGACCCCCACAAGACTTGCCAAAAGTCCAGCGGGGGTCCGGAACGACCTCTTGTGTCGAATCGTTTTCGTCTATGGCCGCCGCCATTTTGCGGCGGCCATTTTGAAAAATGGCGCCGGCTGAAGACCTCACGATCTAGTGTGCCGGTTTTCGTGCTCTCCCCCTTCCCCCGATTTAGCCACGGACCGCCGCTACGGAGGACTCCCAGGTAATTTAATGCATTTGGGGGGGGTTCGGGAGGGTGGGGGATTTAATTTAAAGGGTCGGGGGTGGGTTTTAGGGGGTTTTAGTGTGCCGGTTTTCCTGCCCTCCCCCTTCCCCCAATTTACGATTTTTTGACGATAAATCGGGGGAATTGGTATTGTATCGTGGCCCTAACGATTTTTGACGATTTAAAATATATCGGACGATATTTTAAATCGTCAAAAAACGATTCACATCCCTACATACTGAAGAGCAAACTTGACCCCCTTAATAAAAAGTTGGGTACAATAAGGCATTAATTCTTTACGTGTGGCGAGCAACTGGGCTGAAAAGTCAGGAAATAAAAGAATTTTCTTTCCATCTTAGAGCAGCTCCTTCTTCTTGCAATAACCCATGAGAATCTTAGCTTTATCCACATAATTAGGGTATTTGACATTTGCTTGCCTAGGGCCACAATTCAATGCAGCAGTTGGCCCCAATCTGTGTGCTCATTCTACCAGGATGGGCCTGCCAGAGCCTGATAGCCCCAGGGCCTCTGGCAACCAATTTTCAAACCAATGAAGCAATGCTTTATTTTGCAAAGTTTCGGGTAACCCCAAGGCTCTGACATTGTTCCTCCAGCTGTGATTTTCAAGCTATCTTCCAATTCCTGGTTATTTCATTGCAGCACAGACATAGCAGTCTCAGCATCTTCCAGCTGTTCTTCTTGCTGGCTCACCCGTGCATCGATCACTGTCAGCATTGACTGATCACTGGCCCACTTTTCAAGCAATTTGTCCATGGAGGACTGCAATTTTTGTTGATCATTGAGGGCTGCAAATACCACCTTTGTTATTTCTTTCAGCAGGACTTCCGAGATGCCGTCCGCTGAGAAAAGCATGTCTGCCACCATCTTATCTTCAGCCGGAGCTGGTTTTTCAGCCGTTGTTTTCTTTGTTCTGCTCGCCATTTGGTGCAAATCAGCTGGCTTGATGCACTATCTATACTGCCCACATACTCGGGTAAGTATGCACAAAAAGGTAAAGTCTCGTGGACCTCCGAGGAGCCCAGAGCACAGACCCCTGCTCAGCTAAACGTCATTGCTGGAAGTCCAACAATTGTAAAATCTTAAGTTCAATAACTGGATACAGATCAACAGGCAAAAAACAGATTCAATATTTTCATACTCTTCTTTGAGCAGGAGGACTCCTACTCACATTCCACTTTAACCACAAGGCTATCAGGGTAGCCTCGTTATTAAATGTTCTTTTACTGAAGGTATCTCAAAGAGTTTACCTCTTCTCTTAATAGGGTGACCTTCTTCTGATAGGTGACTAGTAAGTCTTAGCACTCTTCTCCAACTTGGCCTCCTTCCTTGTTTCTTGTAGAAATCTTTGAATGCCTCACAAGGCCTTTCTGTCCTTAGGAATCTAGAGACAGCAACTAACAGATACCAGGAGGCATCTTATATAGACTTTTACTACCTCAATCCCAGTGGAGGGAATGAATCTTCCCTTAATATCAACCCAATCTTCTTCCTGCATCTCTCACACTTCAAATAAGCATTACCTCATCCCTCTTAGTACCTATCCCTACTAGGGATGTGAATCGTTTTTTGACGATTTAAAAGCCCTGGGACATATGCGCGTCCCGGGGCTTGCGCGCGTCACCAAGCCTATGCAAAATAGGCTCGGCGCATGCAGGAAGGGTTTAAAAGGGTTAAGCACGTATATTATGCACGCAACCCTTTTAAAATCTGCCCCTAAGGTTTCCTTCTTCGAAGATTCTGCCAGAGAAATTAGTAGCCGAAACTGCTTGCACTTTTCAGTATGTGTTAGCTGAATAAAGGTATCATATCTATTTTACTATTACTAAAGAGATGATCTGCCCATTTCTAAACTGCAATTTATTTATTTTTATTTATTTATTATTTTTATATACCGACATTCATCTCAATTGAGATATCACACCGGTTTACATTCAGGTACTGTAGGTATTTCTCTATCCCCAGAGGGCTTACAATCAAGAGCTGGACCGGCAATAGAGATAGCACGGTCGCGGGTAGTGGAGAGATGAGCCATTTTCAGGGATTTTCAGGGTAGTGGAGAGATGAGAGGGATTTTCAGGGTAGTGGAGAGATGAGCCATTTTCAGGGATTTTCAGGGATTTTCAGGGTAGTGGAGAGATGAGAGGGATTTTCAGGGTAGTGGAGAGATGAGCCATTTTCAGGGATTTTCAGGGATTTTCAGGGTAGTGGAGAGATGAGAGGGATTTTCAGGGTAGTGGAGAGATGAGCCATTTTCAGGGATTGGACATGCATTCTAAGTAAAATGCATTTTTGCTATTACTAAAATATAAATAAATCTCATCATTTCTTCTAGGATATACAGAGTTGCTCCTCATTTAAATATCCTCTCAAATAATTATATAAGCCAGTTCCATAGGAAATAATAGCCAAAAAACAAAGATACTTGTTCCAAATTAATGTTCAGAACATTAAAAAGGCAGTAGATACATAAGATACAAAGTATGATGAACTCCTATCATGGAAGGTCAGCATTTGTGAAAACATAACAAATATCTCTTCCTATTTATGAAATCAATTTTTTGCTTCATTGAATAGCAGCTTTCTTTTCCATTAATGTACATTAATTAACACCATACATCACAAAGTGCATTTTTTCGGTTATTTAGATCCTTCAGTGTTGGGAATCCCGGCCGTGGTTCGCTGCAACTGGGCTCCCTTACCTGCTTTGGCAGGCACCAACTCTGGGCTCTACCTCCAGTGATGTGGAGTGGCCTTGCCCTGAATCTGGCTGTGGCGTTCGCTCCACGCAGCCCCAGATGCCGCCGACTTCCTTCCTGCACACGCCTCCCTAGGTGCACGCAGGGCTTGCCGCTTCTTAAAGGAGCCGCAGCGGGACACTTTGGCCCGGCCCCCGAAGATGACATCATCGCACCGAGCTATTTGAGCCCGGCTCAGTTCCCCTGCTACTTGCCTTGGCAACAGGTCCAGCTCATGAAAGTGTGTTGTTGCTGGATTCCAGTGTTCCTGATCCTGAGTTCCTGCCTATTCGTGATCCTGAGTTCTTGCCTGTTCCTGATCCTGTGGTTCCGCTTCTCCCTGTTCCTGGTATCCTGCTCCTCGGATTGTCTTCTTGGTCTCAACTTCGGCTTGGTATCCTGATTCTGCTTGTCTGCTGCCCGTCCTGATCTTTGGCTTGCTTCCAGGTTCCTGTGTGTTTGCCACCTGCCCTGATCTCAGGCCTGGTTCAAAGTGCTGCCTGTTCGCTGCCTGCCCTGACTTCTGGACTGTCCACAGTTACCCTTGATCTCTGCCAGCCTCGACCCGGACTTCCTGATGCTGCTTCTTCTCTTGGACCCCGCATCACCAGGAGACCTGTGCCTAAGACCTGCAGGCCCCAGCACCCAAGGACTCAACCTGAGGGGAACGAGGGCTGGTATAGGTAATGCTCCAGCTGGGTCTCCTGCTCCAGCACCACCTCCCAGTGACGAGGTCTACTAGAGCCTTCCCCTGATGGTGGGTCCAATTCTCATCCCGGCTCAAGGGTCCACGCCGATAATACCTTCTGCTTTTTGGCCAATATCTCATCACCTTTAATTGAAGTGATGACTAGGTTCCCACTTGACATGGGTTCTATTGTTTTGTTAAGAGGACATTAATCTTCATGTTGACCAGTCCCCACATTTGGTAGCTTGTGAAACCTTTTTGGATACAATGATATCTTTAGACTAGTAGCAGATAACTAACTGTCCAATCCATATATATATATTGTATATTGTCACACTTTAGACCTGATATTTCTCAGTTTTACATGTTTTTCTTTTTACTGTTATGCTTTGAATGTTGAAATAGTACCCTGGTCAGATTACCTTCTAATATCTCTTATTGTACAACCATTCACAGATTATAAATTTAATAACGTTGTCCAGCGGGTAATATTTAAGTGGGTCAATTGAGAAAGATGATGTAATAGAACATCTGTTGCCTCTTTTAGTGGAGTCCTCGACAGGAGATGCAGCAATACTGGCAAATGCATGGCATCCTCCTATTTAAACTATTATTGATAAATTGGCACCTCTAAGGCCTATAACTTTAAGCCATTTTAATCAGGCTCTGTAGTTCATCAAGAAGTTAAAATCTTCCTAACAAGTTGTACAAACGTCCGAACATCTTTGGCTGAAAAATCTGACTTCTACTAATAAAGACCAATAATTATCTTCCCTAGATAATTACAGAATCTAGGTTAATGAGGATAAGAAATCCTATTATTAAGATACAGGACAGCAAACTGGCAATAATTCACTTGAATTATTTAGAACTGTGCAACATCTTACTCATCATGCCACTCAGATGATCAGTAGTCCTATGCCTGCCATATCTAATGATCATTATGCCATTTTCTTTTTGAAAAAATGTTAAGATTTGTGGCCTTCGGGTAAGCCTTGCAAGCCTTAGCACTCACCCCTAATGTCGGTCAGTCTCAATATGGCTGGAAGCCGCCAGAGTAAGTCTCCCATGCCTCCTTGTCTCTCTTCTCTTGGCCCTGACATTGCCCAGCCTCAGCGTCTCAGGTACGTCATTGGGCCCAGCATCCCACACTACCATGCCACCGTGACCTGGACTTCCCATAGCACATGAGCACGTGTGTGTGCATAATATGCATGCAGAGATGGGAACCCCTGAGTGATGCCTCCACATGATGTCAGCCTCTTGGACTATTTAAGACGGCTGCCAGAACCCAAGGGCTCAACTTGCGGGGCAGGCGGTTGGTATAGGTGAAGCTCCAGTCTGTCCCAGTCAGGACACGTTTGCCAGCTGCCAGCATAGGCCTCATTGGTTTGCCTATGAGGTCACATCAACTATGCTGCAGCACCAAGGACTCATGCCAACCTTTACAGAAAAACTAGGCTTGTGATGTAGACCTTAATGTCCTAGTCAGTTGCTATAGTTTAAGAGTCGCATTAAAACTCAAAGGAGCAAATCCATTTATTCCTTTAAATACAAGCATGATGATTTTAAATCTAAACTTCCAATAACTGGTAGCCAGTGATGTTTAATTAATGAAAGAGTAATGTGCGGATATATGGGCACCTCAGATACAATTTGTGTGGCCAAAGTTTGGACACACTATAGGGTTCACATCGTAATAGAGGTAAAACCAAGGTACAGTGCTTTACAATAATCAATGGATGTGATCACCAATAAATGTACTGTAGTTTTTAAATCTTTCTCACTAGTGACAATTTGGTATCGGAGTGACAACTTGGTATCCATTACTACAACCAAATTCTGAACTTATTAGGAGATGGGTACATAAACTCCATCCACCAAAATGTTGTCAGGAATCTCACAAAGTACAGAATATCCATTTTACTCATATTCAGTTACAGTTTGCTATTAAACAGCCAGGCTTTCAAAGTAATCAGACAATCAGCAATCCTGATTAATACCTTACTACTAAACCATTAATAGGTATAAAATACTGGATATCATCCATGAAAATACCAGATCTAACATCCAGCCCAGCTAAAACCTGACAAAAAGGGATAATATATACATTGAAAAGCAATGCAGATAAAGTGTCTTCAGGTTAAAAATGGATGATTTCTTACCTCCAATCACTATCCTCTGAGATCTCTTGCCAAGAATGATTCAAACCACTCATTCTAACAGAATGCTATGATCTACTGTATAAAATGTTGTGGTTTAGTCCAAAAATACCAACAGGAATTCTGTGCCATTATCAAACCCCCGCCAAAAAAATCAAAGATTGAAAATAAAAGCGTCTCAGTGTTGTATCCTTTATGAAATCCATATTGATGAGCATCCAAAACTGAGGACTAAGAACAACTCTTTCCAGTATGTTTTAAGAAAAGGGAGATCTGACACAGGATGACAGTACTTCAGCTCAGCAGGGTCAAAGTTGTTTTTTTTTTAACACAGGTCTTAATATTGCACTGGAGGTGGACCCTTGGCCTGGTGCAGAATTGGTACGGCCCTCTGGTTGGACCCAGAGAGTGCCTGCCACCCAGAGGCGGAGCACATGAGGAGACAGAGGCTAGCTGGAGCTTCGCCAATAACAGTCCGCGGTTTCCGCAGGTTGAGCCCTTGGGCACCCGGACTGCCTGGACTTAGGTGGGCCTCAGCTGGTCTCCCGGAGAGGTAGCTGAGGGGTGTGCCCACCAGGAGCAAGGGTGCACAGCTGATGCTGAGAGGATGGCCCAGACCCGAACTGGAAGCTCCGGAGACCTCAGGAAGGTAACAGTTCAGGAACATTCTCTGGGCGAGGCATCTGGTAAAGGCCGCTGGTTGAATCCAAGCAGGTTGGCCTGGTAGTCACGGCAGGCCAGAAGAGAGTGTCCGAATGAAGCGCAAGGGTCAAAGTCAGTGTATCCATCCAGAAGTGGTCAGCCAAAGCAGGGGTCAATACCAGGGTCAGTCCGAGCATAATCAAGGCAAGCGAGGGTCAGTTCCAGGTAGCAGACAAAGAGAGTGGTCAGGCAGGCCAAGGTCAGCACCAGAGATCAGTCCGAGAAGGTACTACCTGAGTAAGGACACAGGAAGGACAGAGGACAAAGGAACACTGAAGATGCTGGAACAAGGAGACACTGGAACAAGGATCAGATACAAGGAACAGGCAAACTAGTACACCAAGGTGTCGACCCAATTGCCAAAGTGAGGTCCTGGGGGCAGGACCTTGCTTTATATAGGGCTTCTATGTGATGTCATCAATTCGCATCCGAGTCGGGTTTCCCACGCTTGGCCCTTTAAATCTGAGGACGTTGGCCACGCGCGTGCCTAGGGCCAGGGCTGAGGTGGCCAAAGACGAGGATCTCCGACGGGAGCTCCACTGCGAGGCCTGCGGTGTGGGAGAAGCCGGTGAGGATCACGGTGAGCCTTGGGGATGCCAGGAGCTGGCAGCAGCTGCAAGACCGGAGCTCATAGAGGGCAGCGCGAGGTGAGCAGGCCTGGTTGCGGCACCCACGGGTACATGCTTAGTTTGGAGGTGTGTGTATTTAATCTGCAGTATGAGGGTTCACGATCTTGAAGTGGTGTTTCAGCATTTTGGGGAAGGGACACTGTTGATGGGCATGTTGGGAGTTTGAAATCCTTTGACCTGATGGAAAGAGATGAGGGTGTTCGGGAGCATACGCTTGGCAGTCAGGAGTCTTCTGGGTTGTTTAATTTGCAACAAGGAGAGTTGCGGGTCTCGATGTGGGGGTTCAATCTTTTGAAAAGGGATGGGGAAATTGGGGCATACCTGGGAACTGGCAGGATTTCACCAGAGACTCAGGGAATTTGCATCAGTTGTAGGGTCTCAGGGGAAATACTAGAAATCTTGGGGCCTCTCTGCATACAGCTCAGCCTGCAGAGAACAGGAGAGGTAGGGTGAGTCTGCAGCAGACACTGCAAGCAGCATGTGGGGTGAAACTGGAGAGGGGCTGCAACACACACAAAGCTCAGTCTGCAGCAGTGATTCGGGACTCACTCAGCTAAGGGTAGAGTGAGGATGCATAAGTCATGCAACTGTGACTTATAGTAGGTAGGAGCAAGGAGAGTGCTCGGTTCAGGGAGAGAGGAAGAGGAAGTATGCTGGGTCATCCCTGGAGGTGGAGGGGGGGAGGAGAGGGGGGATGATGACAGGTGATAGTGGTGGGGGGGGAAAAAAAGAAAGTGTTGATTAATTGGGGGTGGGGTGGAAGAGAGAAAACTGATATTATTTCATGCCTTTCTCCTCCATGGCCCTCTGCTTATCAACAGCAATCTCAGCGTGACCACAAATGAAAAGTTACCAGGTATGATTGGGGAGACGAAATCCTTCCTATTAACTGGCCCAATGAAAGAGCTACTTAGCATAGGGTATTTCATGGGGCAACATGCGCCTGTGGCATAGCCACAGGGGGACCTCAGGGGCCTGTGCCTCCTCATTTTTGGCTTAGGCCCTATCCCTAGCAGCAGGGTCATGTACAATCTGAGTCAGCCCCTTAAGGTATAGAGGTTAGAGAGTTTGGAGGCATTGAAATCACTGCCAGTTCATGATCCTCCTTGTTATTAAGGGAGGTAACTTGAAAGGGCAACACCACTGCCTTTACACTAAACATGTACAATTTTGAGGCCATCAAAATCTTTCTGTTACTTTTAGGAGATAATTATTTATCCCTTCTCAGGTCCTTAAAAGTTGAGGAATGCCTGGCCTAGGTGGAAGCCTATTTATATAATTGCTTTTTAGCATCCATGGAGAGAATGCCTTGTATAAAGTAGTTACTATGACCACAGAGAGTGAGAAACAGTAAAAACAGGGCAAGGAGAAAGTGAAGAGACAGGAGATACAATATTGCCAGAAACTGAAAGAGTTTTGTAGCCACTGCTATGTAGACTCACATAGGATGGGATAAGGTGGGGGCAAGGCAGGGGGACTGGCCACATTGCCTACCCATGTTAAATTCGGGCCCTTCCCAAAGAAATTTAGTTCTCACTATGCACCTGGTATGCACATTAAAAATTTAAAACCTGGTTTGAAGCACCTGTTAACTTTTAGCGTTTATCAGGCATGTGTGAAATAGTATATGAAGGACATTATGCAAAGCTTAATGAGGGTTCACGATCGTGCATGCATCTTCTAACACCTAATTTGCATATGGATTTCCTTATTTTATATGTGTGTACATGCTAAAGTCATTCCAGACCAGTGTAGCATACACGCTACGTTATTAGTGCATAGTATGCTATTTTTAGCATATATTAAATCATCTTAGCATGCATACTAAGTTTTAGTGCCCAAGCCCTTATATGTTAAATTGATCTCCTGTAAAGAAACCTTAGCAGAAGAGGGTTCATCTGCTATATTTAAAATAAATGCTAAAACCATCCACTAAAACTAGTAAAACTGTTAGATCATTTCTGCTACTTAAAGAAATTCACTGTGAGGTAAAATTATGATAACAATAAGGGTTTCTTTCTATTACTTATAGCAAGAAGCAGACACAGTTTTTCCTGGAATACTTTCATGGGCAACTTCTCCTGTCACTTCAGGGGCTCCTGCACATTTTGTTAACATTTCAAATACTGCAAATGACATTTCTATTCCTTTTCTTCAGTGGGGAAAAAAAACATGAAAGGGAGAAGAAGCAGCACAGAAAAGCCAGTTACAACAGGCTAAGAAATTAAATAACATCTCTATATTTATTGTTGTTGTTATTGCTTTAGAATATTTACAAGAACATTGCTTAATTTTGGCACAAACTTGCTGTTTGATTTTTTTTTATCTGATAATGTGCTTCCCATCTACAGTGAATTGTAACATTGTGTCCTCGATTCCAAGCTTGCTCTTTAGTGATTCACTGCGGAAGAAGCTATTCCTTTTGTCTGCCCAGAGAGTGATTGGGTGAAAGGACATATGTTCTGTAGTTGAGCTAACAAAGATTCTGCAGCCACTCCAGCGATTGCTTTTTTTTAAGATCCTAGAGTGGCCACTGAAGGAACTTCCTCAGCTATACCCACAGAAGCCATCACATGGAGCGCAACTTGGAGAGTGTATAATGCTTGTCAAGCATTAAATTGTGAATGCTTCTTGGTTCTATGTTGTAACAAGAAAGTAGCATGAGTAAGATTTTTCTGGTTTGTGTAATAGTGATAGTACGACAGGGGTTGATAACATTCCTATCTTTGCTACAGGACTATCTTGCTGATAAGATGAGAAAAAGAACTGAGGCATCAACTATCTAATATCTGTGGTTGAACCACTTCAAAAACTGCATAGGATCTTATGCAGCAGATATCTGCCTCAGTTTTCTAAATCATTACTCAGCTTGAAATGAAAATAAGAATGATTAATTGTGTTTTCTGAGATGAGCAAGCCCTCTTTCTATCCCAGAAATAGTAGATAGCATATGGATATCTTGCAATTTAAAATAGTTTAACACTTTGATGTCATCACAAGGATGTCTCCAAAAGTGTGATAACATGATATAGAATATAACTGAGTAAGTTTACATAAGACCTTGCTGGATATTGAATTCAAGCTCTAATGTACAGGAGGAAAAAGAGGTATCTTAGCAAATGAACTTTCTCAAGATTGTTTCATTCTAGACTTTAGCATGCCTCCTGTGACTTGTCATTTATCACAGAGTATAGAATATAATAGTAGAAGTTTGATGCTTGATTCTGGGTCATTCCATCCTTAGGGATACTTTCTCTGAAGTGAAACATGGCACCTGACAACATAACTTTGATATCTTAATGCTCAAATACCAGCCAGAATGTAAAAGTTAGCTTTACTCTTTTTTCCCAAGATCATGTAGACCATTTTCTGTGCAAGAAATAAAGGGCCAGATTTTCAAAGGGTTACGTGCGTAAATCGTCAGGATTTACACGCGTAACCACTCCTGTGCGCGCCGAGCCTATTTTGCATAGGCCCGGTGATGCGAGCAAGCCCCAGGACACGCATATGTCCCAGGGCTTTGTGAAAGGGGCGGGGCAGGGTGGGGCAGGGCAGGACCAAGGCCTCCGGCACAGTGGCTGTGCTGGGGGATTGCGCGCCGGCACTTTGCCGGTGCGTGCAACCTACACCTGCACAGAGGCAGGCGCAACTTATTAAACAAAGGTGAGGGGGGGTTAGATAGGGCTGGGGGATGATGGGTTAGGTAGGGGAAGGGAGGGGAAGGTGGGGGGGGGGGGCAGAGGGAACGGGGAATGCCATCGGTGCTCTCCTAGGGCTCGGTGCACGCAAGGTGCACAAATGTGCACCCCCTTGCGCACGCTGACCCCGGATTTTATAACATGTGCGCGGCTGCGCGCACATGTTATAAAATTGGGCGTAGATTTGTGCACGCCGGGTTGCGCGCACAAATGTACGCCCACGTGTACCTCTTAAAATCCAGCCCAAAATATCTGTCATAATAACCAGATCAGTAAACAAAATGGTCATATGTCCACACAAAGCGCTGATGGAAGGATGACTTGAAAAAATATTTGACACAGTGCAATTCTGCTTCTGTCTCCAAATCAATTTGTTGCCAAGTTTGAACCTGGAAACTCAGATAAAGCATCCTTATTCATACTTGTATTTGACAGACTTAAGAAAATCCCTTCTAATAATCACTGAAATACTTAAAGGTGAATTTTAAAAGCAGTACGCATAGCAAGACCGGGAGATGCACATGTATCGCTTATAAGTGATGAAAATTCTAACAAGAGGAATTGATTTCTACACTGCACTACACTATTCTGCTAGTTGCATTGTACAAATCCACTCTTTTTCATCACTTATAAGGTCTAAAATTATTTAATGAGGTCAACTTTACAATGAACACCTCTGAATGTGTCTGTGAAAACATCCCTCTAACCAAACCCACCTCCTGAAAACTCGCCCCAAATCAAAGTGCCCCCTTACAATGGTCCATATATTGAGTGCTAGCCTGAGCCTTATAAAGAGTCTCTCTCTGTCTTTCTCTCTCATTCATTACTCTATCACATTCTGCACTACCAAATCCTCATTTCCATTAACTCCTCCCACTTGTAATATTTAGCATGCGCATTAGGGCCTTAATGCATTTTGATGAATGTCCCTGAAAATGAGAGAAAAGCCTTAATGAATCTGGCCCTAAGTTAGTTTAAGACAGTAAGAATAGGGTTAGGATGCTGCAATATTACAAACAACCTACTCTTCACTCTCATGAGAGAAGAGGCCCAGGGAGAATGATGATAAAGGAAATAAATATCAAATGATACTGCAGGCCATAGAGACGTTAGATTGCTACCAGTAGACTACAATACTCCAGAAATCAACTGGTACTCGTAGGTTTGAGGTAGCTAGGTAATATCCAACAAGGCTTAAGGAACATTGGAGGCTATCTAGTTTTGGTATCCATTTAGATTATTACAAATCTTGGATGTAATATAAGGGCAGAATGGGTGTTGAATAAGGAGGATAGAGAAACAAGGAGGAAGAAAATGGCTAGGGCTGAGATGTATCTTTGCAGCGTGGACCAAATAACTGGGCAAATTGGCCTTTTTTTTCTGTTAACTTCAATGTTCTTCCACCTTATTTTTATTTATATTCCACTTTTCACAGCACTTCAAAGTGGATTACATTCAGGAACTGTAGGTATTTCTCTATCCCCAGAGGGCTTACAATCTTAGGGGTGGATTTATCAAAATGTGGTAAGTACCGCATGCGATAGCAAAAGGGGTGTGTTTTATGCTAATATAGCATTTATCACAAGTTGATGGACTCTCTACCTGGGTAACATCAAGCTAGGTTGAGAGAACCTTGCCCAAATCTCATCTTGGAGTGAGTTTCCTCACTCCGAAGGCCAGCAAATCTTCACAAGAGACCACTGTTCTGTTCGTAGGTGTCACGTAGAATGTCAAAGTGGCCCCTAACCCCCTACACTCTTACCTAAACCCCACCTCGAGTTACTAGGTGGGCCTACCATAGGGATACAAATACCTACCTATGGGCCATGATAGCATGGTCAGTCTCTCTCTCTCTCTCTCTCTCTCTCTCTCTCTCTCTCTCTCTCTCTCTCTCTCTCTCTCTCTCTCTCTCTCTCTCTCCCCCTCCTTTTATACAAATTTGCAGTCATTAAATGCCATTTTAGTGTGCACACTATAGGTCTGATTTAAAAAAAACATTTACATGCTTAAAATTAGGTTTTACATGTGTAAATGCATATCCATAGGATATTCGCATGTAAGTACACTTTACACGTGTAAATTACTTTTTAAAAGTACTACTGTAGTATGTTACATTTACACATGTAGCTTCTTTTAAAATTACTCCCTAAATTGTTAGTTCATGCGCACAAATATTTTTTTAGCATTGGTTGTAGTACATTTGGCCCCATAGTATGTCCATGGCAGTCTCTTCACTATGCAGCAGAAATAAATCTTCATGAGATACAATTCCTGGGGTAGCCTGAATATAAGGAAAAATATCTGATATACCTAATATTTGGGTATTCAGATAGCTCAGGGATATTGCCCAATGAATCTCACAGAAAAGGCTTACTCGCCAGCAGGTCGATTTTAAAAGCGTTGCTTGCACAAAAAGGCCCAAAGGTGCACATGTGGGCCATGCGCGAGCAAGACAGGTTTAAAAAAAAATTCAAAATACACGAGTATGTATCTGTGCACATGTGAGGAATAAGAGGGGTGGATAAAGGGCAGGGCATGGGTGTTCCAGGGCGGGGCCGAGACTTTTGCATGTAACTCCGAATTTTAAAAATGAAACCCTCAGCGTGGATACGTTAGATATCCATGTAACTTTACTGCTGCTCCTGATGAGGAGCAAGTCTGGGGATCTCAGGTTTTAGGGCTTACAGGACAGGGTGAGGGGTTTGAATCTATTGGGTAGCCTGCAGGATGCAGAACCAAATGGGTCTGAAAGACCTCGCTATTAACTGGAAAAATTGGTGGACTAATTGGAAAACTGGGAACTTGCCTCGTGCAAGCATGTTTTAAAATTCGCTGATATGCACGCACAAAAGCTGACATGGTCCTGTTGAGGACACACATGCACTAGCTGTGCACAAGTAACCTCTTAAAATTAGGCGCATACTTACACGCAGTGGATGCATTTTAAAACATATGCACGCATAAGTGCATGCACGATAAAAAATTCTAGCGTATCCTCACTCGCATGGCAATATGTGCACGTATGGCTGCATGTATGCTCGTTTTAAAATTGGCCTGTAGGTTTTTTTTTCCCATTGACACAGAATGGGAGAAAATAAATCAGGCTCTAATTTTTGTGTGAGAGAAGCAACATCCCAATTATTTTTTCTTTAAACATAAGTTAAATGAAATGCTACAATTAATATGCACACACAATAGTTCCATGCTGTAAGACCTATATACCCATATCTCTTTTCTTGTTTTTCATTGAAGCAAATTGAGAAGTCCTTTAAGAGGATTAGTGTATGCAATGTGCTTCAGCTTGATAAAAGAAAACATATGAGACACAGTTCAGAGAAAATCTTTTAATCAAATGTGTTAGTAGCATTCCAAAATATATTCCAAAAAAGTCAATTTGTAAAGCATTTTACTAAAATTTCTTGAGCATAAATCATTGTCTTTCTACAAGACTACAGGGATCAGAGACCAAAATGTCAGCAAATAACTTACACTTCCCAAACATAAGACACACAGTATCTTCCTTGTTATATATTTTATTTCTGCATGGATGGTCATGAGTATCTTTGGAAACACTAGAAACTGGATAATTTGTGTCCTCTGCAATTGAAAAGGAATTTTTAAAGTATATAAACTGGGGCAAAATAGTATGAGATTTTCTGTTTGGACCTCAGAAAATGAGTATTAACTCCAGTTACAGACTTCCTAATGGGCAGAGTAGTCACCTGCCTACTAGGGGCAGCTGCCCCAGGTAGGGTGGTCACCATGAGAGCTGAAGTCTTCCTCATCACTGAAAGCAGATCCAGCAGCCCCTCCTGTGTGGTTGTGTCACTTGAATTAGGGGCGGCTGACTGACATGTCACTGAACGGGAACTCCCTGGCCAGCTGCAACTTGCAATTTTGGAGGGCGATCCCTGGGTACAAATTCAGAGAGGGGTACCCAGCTGTCTGTGCCAAAGGGCAGCCAGAAAATTAAATCCACCAATGGTTAACTCCCACATGCTCATCAAGAAATGTAGTAAATTAGTCCAGTAAAAAGATATCATCTTATTTTTTTAATTTGTGTATATTGACCTGTATTTTCACGCAATAATTTTTTTTTCTATATTATAATTTATTTAGATAACTCTAGGCAGGTTACATCATTAAACAAAAAACAATATTGAAATAAAAGTGATTAAAACAATAACAAATTAAAATAAACATAACATTTAAATAAACTGAAAATACTCTGGGATTGATTCTGCCAAATTTGGGTGGCACATACATGGAGGTATATTGAGCATATTTGGGGGTTTGAATTTCTATCTGAAATTCACAAAAAGATATTTAGCAGGATTTTCCTGATATTTGTGAATATGAATGCCATAAACATTCCATATATGCCCCAGCTCTGGCAAGTTTGGAGTTATTCTGCCAAAATTCTCTTGTGCGTAAACCATATGTCAAATAAACATGCTTCTGTCTATCCCCAGCAGCACAGCACCAGTGTTTAGGAATTTCTTTTCCATGTACAGAAAAGGGTACATTTTCAACAGGACACCTAACCTACACTTAATCCAATGCTTGAGGTGGCATACAATAATGCATTCATAATCTGGAGACAAGAATGGTTTATTGAAATACTGGCATTATTTTACTTATCTTTTTAAGACTATCTATAGAGTTAAACCACCTGCACACTGAGTGAGTGGTAATGGCAGTACTTAGACATACTAACATCAGAGCTGGCCACCAGCAGCATAGGGAACTGAATCATTTGTCATAGGTCTGAACATGGGTCTTGATTTTGGCATTATGTAAGCATGGGACATCACAAATTGAGTGTTGTATGAACAAGAAGTCCCTATATCTCAAAACAGTGCAAGCAAATTAACTTTCGTACTTTTTTAACATAATGCCATTAAATGTGACTTAATGACTGGAGGGAGGGCATTTAGTAAATATACAGCTCTAGCATTAAACTTTCAAAAGGGAGACTGATAAAATGAGGAAGAAAGCAAAAAACTGAAAGGTGCAGCTACAAAGTTAAGAGTTTATATAAGGTATAGGTCATTGATTAAAAATACTATCTTGGAAGCCCAGTCCAGATATATTCCATGCATTAAAATAAGTAGAAGGAAGGCCAAATGACTGCTGCCATGATTAAAAGGTGAGGTGAAAGATAATGTTTTAGCCAAAATAACTTTTTTGGATGTTACAACCTTATTAGAGACGTCAGAATCTTCTTCTGCTAGTCTGTCAACATTACTATCACTTTGGTATTAGAGTCTGATCTAGACTGGATCCTTAGAATGTATTTCAGACATCAAACTGGAGTCTGGAACTTTTCTTCATTGTATGGTTTTGGTATTTCCAGATATGGCAAGAACAACTCAAAAGAACAGGAAGCAATTCCTACTTTTGAGACCTAGAGTGTTGCAGCTAGGGGCTCAGTTCTTTTTTTAAATTTCCATGTAAATGTTGTGTAAAATTTAGAAATACCAATTGTTTTCTTTGAACCAAGCCAGCTTTCTTTTTCTTAGCTGATAAAAGTGTCACCTCTGATATTTCTCTAGCTACTCCAGAGGTCTCTATATAGATGGGAATGTATAGTCGTCTAATGCTGAAATTGGAGGTTTACTTTGGAATTGTCTTTTCTTAATTCTTTGTTTCAACATAGATTTACTTAATCAAGTTTATCTTGGAATATATTTAAAATTGAATAAATAAAAGGTTAAAAAAGAACTTCTTTCAAATAATTGGAAAAGGCATACGCATTGGCAAGTTAGATGTAAAACATTGATAAGGGGGCTAAAAGAGGATTTGAAAAGAAGCTGGCCATAGAGGCAAAAACACATAAAACTTTTTTTTTTTTTTTTTTTAATATCCAAAGCATTTAGTGAGGGATTTCATCTCTCATAGTTTGGTTAATGTTTGTTTAGATAGGTCATCTTTTGAATGTCACTGTTATGAGCGGCATGAGAATGAGCTGCTCTTGCTGTGGTGCAGTTGATGCATCCTCATTGGCAGAGCCCCAAGGTCTGTGCCGCCAGTGGGCAAATGAGTATTTGCATGGGCCAAGCTAAGGTAAGGTCCAGGAGTCTAAAACTACAGTCAGATCCAAAAGGCAGGCTAAGGCTGAAGACCAGCCCGGAACTGAAGACAAAACAAGCCTGAGACTGAAGGTAAACCAAGGCTGGAGCTGAAGATGAAGCAAGACTGAGGCTGGAGATTGCAGCTGAAGATAAAGCAAGGCTGAGGCTGAAGGTGAATCAAGGTTGAGGCTGAAGACTGCAGCTGAAGACAAGGCAAGGTGTCCTGTTTGCTTGGAGACAGGAAGGAGTTGCAGCTAGGTTTAAATACCTAGCCACCTGATGTCATCAAGAGGTGCTCGCCAGGCGTGGCCTTCAAAAGGCGATGCATGGTGTGCACGTGTGCTTATAGGGATCCAGGCAGGATGATGGTGTTCGTGCTGCATGAGTGTGGCATCACGTTGGTGGCATCCCAGTTGCAAGGCAGTGCTGCAGCTGTCGGAATGAATGCAGCCACTCACAGGGGCCATCCTGTAAGCAGCAAACATAACAGTCACCTAGTCTTGGCCTCTTATTCTCACCTTATCTATGAGTGAATGGAAGCAGGCTATTATAGTTCTAGGCTATGGATTTGGAAAATCTCTGTTTTTAAGGACATGCCCCCTTAAGGGCTTATCGCATGCAAAAAGCACCGTTAATGCCTTTAACGCATGCGATAGCACCATATCATATGGTGCGATGCAAATCTGAAAAAGAGGAGGAGTTAGGGGCGGGAGTGGGCTGGGTATCCTGGAGGATACTATGAGACTGACTGCAGCACATTCATAGAGTCAGTTTTTTCATCAGCTTACAATCAGATCTTCACAGTGGTAAGGGGAAAAAGAAAATTCCACTTCACTTTTATGAGAGGAAAAATGTTCCAAATAGAATATAGCACATACAAAAAAAAAGAAGTAATGGTGGTGGGGCCACTTGGCAATAGTGATTATAACATGATCAAATTTCAAATTTGAACTAATGACTGGAAGGGGGACGATATGTAAATCTACAGTTTTAACACTAAACTTTCAAAAGGGAAACTTTGATAAAATGAGGAAAATGTTGCATTTGGCGTTTCGTGGGTTTCCCCCATGAACCACTGCATCTACCTCCAGCTCCAAGCTACCAGTGGGAACCTCCTGACACCGAGGAAGGCCCCCCCCCCCCCCCGATGGACCGGCAGCAGAACGCCATGCTTGTGCAGCCCCACCATGATGCTAGGGAGAATACTTGAACATGGCTGTCCCTAGGCCCAGGGGAGCACGATTTGCCTTGATTTAAAGGGCCCGCTGTGGTGCTCTTCGTCTTCCTGCCCTGCCCATCCATCCCGCTTTTCCTCGGACAGATATTTAGCTTGCACTTTGGCTTGCTTACTGGACTCTCTTGACTGCTGCCTGCCACTGATCACTGCCTGACCATCACATTGTCCCTTGATTTCAACCTGCCACTGACCACTGCCTGATCCTCAGATCTCTCTTGAGTGCCACCTGCCCTGACCTTGACCTGCCTTAAACCTGTGGATCTTTAGGAGTTCAGCAGAGCCCCCACCCAAGACCTGTCGGCCCAGCATTTGAGGGCTCAACCTAAGGAGAATATGAACTAGTATAGGCGAAGCTCCAGTTGGGCCTCTGCCTCATCCGACTCCGCCAGCCGATGGTGGAGACTTGCAGGATGTTGAGAATGTGGACCCTTAGACCGAGGGGGATTTGGCGCAACCTGCAGGGAGGAGCCCTGCAGGTCCCCACTGTCAGCAGGCAGAGTGAACTGGAGTGGAGGCCCAGCTGGAGCTTCATCAATATCAGCTTTGTTACCCTTAGGTTGAGCCCTCGGGTGCCGGAGCCAGCTGGACTTAGGCATGGGCCTCCGGGTAGATGAAGATCCGATGAGATGCAGGTGCGACAGGCAAGTATAGGAAGAGCACATGGAGTCAGATTTGGGCAGAGGTCTAGGCAGGCAGCAATCAGGCAAAGTCATGAATAAGGCAGAGGTATGGGCAGATGTCAATCAAGCAGAGTCAGGAAGCAAGCCAGGGTCAAGCCAGAGGATCAATCCGAGGTGAATCCAGGAGCCAATCTGAGGTCAAGTGCCAGGAGTTCAATCCAAGAAGCAAGGAACGTGAAAGGTGGTGAAGACAAGAAGCTGGAAACAGATGAAGGGGAAACAGGAAGGCAGGAACCAGATGCAGAGAAACAGGAACCTAAGAAAGGAACATTCTCCAGAAGAAGAATCAGGAACAAGCACGCTGGTCAATCCACTTCTCTTAGATGAGATGCCCTATTGCCAAGGCACTAGAGGAAGGAGAGAGATAACCTTATATAGGCCTCTTCCAATGACGTCAAAGGAAGGCGTTGCCAGACTGTTCCCATCACTGGCCCTTTAAAAGTTGGGGAGATAGCCACGCATATGCCTAAGGAGGCAGATGCAGAGGCTAGGAGGAAGGAGGCCCCTATCCAGAAGCCCCGACGGCATCCTGCCACATTGGGGAAAGAGAGGCAGGAGCTGTGTGGCGTGGCTCCTTGCCATGCTCAGCAGAGGCTGCCACGTTTGGCCCGCTGGGAGTGGGGAGAGCACAGTGTAGGGATACTATGTGACTGGACCTACTGGAAGGTAGGGGCAGCAGGTCGCAGGGTTGGCCTGCGGTCCGCTGATCATAACAGTACCCCCTCATCTAAGCCCCCTCCCTGAAGGTTTAAGTATCCTGTGGTGCACAGGATGGAATTCTTTCAGGAGATTTTTATCTAGAATATTGGAAACTGTCTCTCAGGTATTCTTCTCTGGGCCATAACCCTCCCAAGAGGACATTGAGGATGTCCTTCACCTGATAGTATCGGTCTTGAAGGAAATCTCTTGTGGTTTTTGTGGTCTCCGGGAGGACCATGAGAGGATTAGTGGCTTCATGAGGGAGACTGGTGAAGGAAAAAGGCCCAATGTACATGGAGGTGAGGTGCATGGATATTAGTTCAAGCTGGATGTGGGGGGTACTGAGTCAGACTTTGTCTCCTGGCTTAAATTGAGATGCGGCTCTCCGATGAGCATTAACTGTCTTCTTGGACTAGTCGGCTGCTTTCTGCAACATCTCCGAGGTGTGAACCCAGAGTTCCTGGAGTTCTAAAGTCATTAAATGGGCCACAGGTGATGAACCTATTAGGGGAATAGGTAATGGAGGTAGGGGTTGCCTACTGTATACAATTTGGATCCTGTGGAAATGCAGACATGGGAGTTATGGGAGAACTCTGCCCAGGGCAGGAAGTAGGCCCAGTTATCCTGCTGTTTGTTAGTGTAGGCCCTAAGGAAGGTCTTTAAGGTACAGTTGATCTGTTCAGCCTGGCCATTGGCCTTTGGGTGGTACACCATTGTGAAGTCTAGTGACATGTTAAATTTTTCTTAGAGATTGCCAGTACCGGGCTGTAAATTGGGAGCCTCGGTCAGAGACAACATGCCAAGGTAGACCATGCAGGCAGAAGATGAGCTGAGAGAAAAGCTGGGTCAGCTCGGGTGCTGTGTGTTATTGTTTGTAAGGTTTTGGGTGGACTCTTGGACACTGTGGCTGCTGACCATGCCCATGGGGGGGAAGTCCCGTGAGGGGCCACAGGTCAGGCTCAGCTTTAGGACACACAACACAGATAGATCTTTTATTAACAGTATTGAGGAGCCACCAAAGGTGGCAGTAGTGAGCAGAGATGAAGCCCGGCTGGGCTTGTAGTCCCTCAGGGCTCTGGAACAGCGATCCCACAATGGCTGTGCTGTAGTGAAGAGAAACTGAGATAGTGAGTACAATGAAGAATTCAAGGTTCTGGAATAGAACCTCGTTGGTTGAGTACTCACACAGCGGTTTCTCTCGTAGGAATCACAGGAGCTGGAATAGCGGCAGGCCCTCAAGGAGCGAGTACCTGGTTCCAGGGAACAGCTCTGAGAGAAGTAGATGGTAACTCAATGATGGTGTAGGCAGCGGTATCTTCCAGGCAGAAGTGAAGTCCATGCAGCGAGTCCGGGAACATGGGCCCTCGAGGAGCGAGTACCGGTTCCAGACAACGACCTGAAAGAGAAGAGAGAGGACCCTGAGGATCAGGTACCCCAAATAGAGTAAGTCCAATAATGGAGAGGCAGAGTAGCTAGGTGCGGAGAGCGAATCCCATCTGTAAGGAATCCCTGACCTTGCTAACTCGATTAGCTAGCAGTAGCATAAGTTTTTTTGTATCCGGGATGTGTGACGTCATCACAGGGGAATGCCCCTGAGGTTCGCGCCAAAGAAAGTATTTGAAGCAGGGCTGCACAGCGCGCGTGCCCTAAGGCAGCTGGACAGCATGGCGAGAGGCAACGCCCAAACCGGACCGGGGACGCCGGAGAGGACGGCAGGTAGACGCCGCGGCAGCCAAACGTCCGTCAACTGCAGGAGGAGTCGCCAGAGAGGTAAGGAAGGCGGAGTGGAGACGTCAGGCAGTGACAGTCGTAACACTGTGGGAAGGCCAGGAAGTGGGACAAAATGGGCCATCTTCGAGAAATGGTTGATCATGACCCAAATAACTAAACAGCCATTTGAGAGAGGGAGAGCCATCATGAAATCTGTGGACAAGTGGGTCCAGGGTTCCTTAGGTGCTGGCAAGGGCTGTAGCAGCCCCCAGGGTCATCCCAACAAAGGTTTCTGCTGCACACAGGTGGGGCAAGAGTCCACATAGGCTCAGACATCACTTTGCATCTGAGGCCACCAGTAGCATTGGAGGAGGGTTAGCATCTGAGCCTGACCAGGGTTACCTACTATGCAGGAGTCATGGGACCACTTTAACACCTTTTCACAGAGTCTGCATGGAATGACTGTTTTCCCTGGAGGAACAGTCAGGGAGGTGGACAGGAGAAATTGAGTAGGGTCTATGACGTGCTGCAGAGGTTTGGGAAGAACTTCTGGCTGGAAGGAGTGGAAAAGCACATCTGTTCCAGCATTCTTGAATGCCGGATGATACCTCAGCTCAAAATCAAAATGAGTGAAGAAAAGAGACCAGTGAACTTGTCGGGCTTTCAAACACTGAGCATGTTGAAGGTGCTCCATATTTTTATGATTGGTATAGATTATATGATGTTGAGCACCCTCCAGCCAGTGGTGCTATTCCTCTAGGGCTAACTTGATGGTGAGGAATTTGCCTGTCACCTATTCTGTAATTAAGTTTAGAGAAGGAGAATTTCCTTGAGAAGAAGGAGCATGGGTCAGGGTGCCCTTGGGAGAGTGCTGACTTAAGATGGCCCTTACACCTACTGAGGAGGCATCCACTTCTAAGATGAAGGGGCAAGTAGGGTCTGCATGATGCAGACATGGCTTTCGCTGGAACACGTCTTTCAGGTCTTCGAAGGCCGTCACAGCCTCTTGAGGCCAGCTCTTGACGTTAGTTCCTTTTCATGTGAGGACTGTGAGAGGCACAGCAATTGTGGAGTAGTTAGCAATGAAATGTCTATAATAATTAGCGAAGCCCAGGAACCTCTGTAGAACCCACAACCCAGTTGGCTGGGGTGAATCACGGATACTTTTAAGTTTATCTGGATCCATGGAGAAGATTCTACTGGACTCAATGTACTCTAAGAAAGGAAGGTTTTCTTTTTTGAACAGACATTTGTCCAGTTTGGTGTATAATAGATGGTCATGGTTCATTGAAGGACTTGGTGTACAATACGGCGATGAGATGGGAGGACTTTTGAAAAAATAAGAATGCCATCAACGTACACCATGGCACTAGTATAAAGAAGGTCTCTGAAGATCTCATTCATTATCTTTTGGAAGACTGCTGGAGCATTATATAATCCAAATGGCATTTCAAGGTATTTGTAATGCCTATCTCTTGTGTTAAAAGCTGTCTTCCATTCTTCATTGGGCCGAATATGAACCAGGATATAAGCCCACCAAAGATCCAATTTGGTAAAGATCCTTGCCCCTTGCAGGTGGTAAAATAGCTCTGAGATCAGGGGCAAGGGGTAGAGATCCTTCATGGTGATAGCATTGAGAACCTGGTATTTGATGCAGGGATGGAATGCAGGGGTGGAGTGTCCCATCCTTCTTAGCAACAAAGAAGAATCCCACCCTGGCCGAAGAAGTAGAGCAACAGATGAGCCCTTGTCCAGGTTCTCCTGGATGTATTCTAGCATTGCCTTTGAATCAGGAAGTGACAGTGGGTATACCCTACCATGCAGTGGACTCTTGCCTGGCAACAGCTCAATTTCACAATCAAATTCCCTGTGAGGAGGTAGGCACTCCACTTTTTTCTTTGAGAAGACATCTGAGAAATCGGAATATATGGCAGGGACACCGGGAACTGTTGCTGCCAACGGTAGATATGGAGGGAGGCCCACCTTCTCTAGGTATGACTGGTGGCAGTTGGGGGCTCCAATTGGAAAGCTGCAGAGAGGCCCAGTTGAACTGTGGAGAATGGAGTTGAAGTCATGGTAGCCCTAAGACCATGGGGTGAATCAACTTGTTGATTACATGGAATTCAATTTGCTCAACATGTAGTGTGCCAGTACACAGGGTTACCGGGACCATGATGAGAGTAATCTTCCGGGGTCATGGATCTACCTGAATGGAGGAGATGACCAGCGGAAGCTCCTTAGGGATGGTCAGAAAGTGCAGATGATCCACAAGAGTTTCATAAGGAAGTTCCCCCCTGCATCAGAGTCCATTTGTCATGCTGTTCATAGCTGTGGTGAGCATCAAGACATTCTGGGTTTGTGCTGCTGTTTGCTGTTGCAAGATCATGTTTTGCCTTTTGACACTCCTCCTGAGGTGCACTAGCTTTGCTCGTATCTGTCTAAGGTACCTATCGAGGTACCTTAGACAGATACCTAAAATAGGTACCTCAAATAGATACCTAAAATAGGTACCTATCGAGGTTTTCATGTGCAAATTTCTTGGTGCATTTCTTTAGGTGGATTCAATTTAATACGGCATAAATCAATTTATCTTTAAATTTTTATTTGTTGTATTATGCAGTGTGTGTGTGTGTGTGTGTGTGTGTGTGTGCGTGGCTATATTGGGGTGACAGGGAGTGTTTATATGTGGCTGGAAAGGGTGGCATGGTGCGTACAAGTGTGTGTGTGTGTGTGTGTATGTGTGTAAGTGGCTGGAGGGGGATAGGGATAAGAATGGGAGATGATAGAGGGTGGCAGGATGTGTATGTGTGGCTGGAAGAGGTGGCAAGGTGTTTCTGTGTGTGTGTGTGTGTGTGGCTGGAAGAGGTAGCAAGATATATAGCTTCAAGGTTGGTAGAAGGCTGTGTGTGTGTGTGTGTGTGTGTGTGTGTGTGCATCTGACTAGGACTCTCCCCACTGCACCTCCCTTTTACTCCACTCTGTACTCCCCTTCCCACTGAACTCCTCCTTTCATTTCCTTCTTCCCTCTCCACCTCACCTCTCTCTTCTCCCTTTCACTCTTCCCTCCCCTCTTGATTGCTGTTCCCCAGTGGTGATCATCCTCTGGCCAGCAGGATTTGGGCTCCCTGCTAGCCTGATGATCTAAGCGCTTCTTCTTGAACTGGCAGGGCTTAGGATCCCTGCCAGCCCGCTCCTATGATGTTATCTGGCCGCTGCTCACGGAAGCTGGATGCAACTTCAGGCAAACCTATTCAGGTTTTTTGGGGGTTAAAACCAAACATCCCACATTTCCCCATTAGGGGTTTCCTGTTTTAACTAAAAATCAGAAGCCCTAAGTATAGCCTTATCCCATGAACATTATAATCATGAAGAACTAAAAAAGAATTACAGCTGGTCCCCTAATCACTAATAAGTTCCAAAGTTTCTACCAAGGAAATCAGTACTTCATTAAATGTAATGTCATGACTAGATTTAGTTAAGAGATCCATCCTCTGCTACTGATGATCACCAAACAGAATTAATCACCAAACTTAACATCTGACTACCATTTTGATTTGTTTAGTCACCAAACCCCTGAGCTACCCTTGTAACTTGAATTCTATGGTTTTATAGCCATTTAAGTGTATCTTCACAAAATGGATGTGATGTAAGGATCATGGGGATGTTAAGGAAATTATATTATTTTTACGATGCAGAAATATTGCTATGGTTTTGCTGCTTTTTTGATTAATTTCATGCCTGGCTCAGTCAGAGATTAGGCCTTGACACACGTTATAATTAAATATTGAAATCATGAAGTGCAAGAATGTTTAATTTTTAAAATATGAGTTTTAATTTACCTCATACAGAGAATAGCTCTGGTCACCTGCAGAGATGCATTACACACTACATTGCCTAATGTATGATGCCTGAATAAGGCTGAGCATACAGTTAAAGTAAACTAATGCAATTTACTGAACAGCAGTCAAATATTTATCCAGTTGATGAAGCAGACTTTATTTGAAACTCAGACAATAATTAAGGAGAAGCCTTGCTTAAAATATGGTTGCTACACTTTTACAAATATTTTATACTCAAGCAGTCTGTTCTCTTTTAGATTTATTCTTTATTATTAAGCAAAATATTTCTGATAGCCAGGAAGAGGAAAGATCAAGTGGACAATATTAAATGGTAAAAGCCCACTGGCAGTTGTGGCCAAACTTGCAACTTAAACAGAAAAAAGATATTAATTTAAACCAGGGTAGGGGATATTATTTTGTTTTGTTTTGTTTTCAACAAATATTCCTTTTAGAAACAATCTGCACTACAGTACCTGCCCTTACTTTGCATTAGTCATTTGTCTTTGTCTTGGGATATCTGATTACAATTGCAGGCAATTATATGGTAATAGAGCCCACTTGTACTTAAAGGATAACTTTCAACGATATCCGCTCGGCCTCCATATACGTATATATATATGGGTGAGCAGAAATCTATTCTAGTATTTTATAATCTGTAGTATCTGGTCCACACATATGTGTATATCTGCCCCCCAACAAACAGGCGTATGTTTCACTATGTGCGAATATTTGCAATGCATTGAAAGTGTGTGTTTTTTCTACCTATTTGAAAAATCCAACAGGCATAGATTTTACTGTGAAAAAATAACTTGTATGGGTAAAACCTTGATTTAAAGAACATAATAACGTGCCATACTGGGTCAGATCAAGGGTCCATCAAGTCCAGCATCCTGTTTCCAACAGTGGCCAATCCAGGCTATAAGAACCTGGCAAGTACCCAAAAACGAAGTCTATCCCATGCTACTGATGCTAGTAATAGCAGTGGCTATTTTCTAAGGCAACTTGATTAATAGCAGGTAATGGACTTCTCCTCCAAGAACTTATCCAATTCTTTTTTAAACACAGCTATACTAACTGCACTAACCACATCCCCTGGCAACAAATTCCAGAGTTTAATTGTGCGTTGAGTAAAAAAGAACTTTCTCAGATTAGTTTTAAATGTGCTATATGCTAACTTCAAAGAGTGTCCCCTAGTGCTTCTATTATCTGAAAGAGAAAATAACTGATTCACATTTCCTTGTTCTAGGCCTCTCATGATTTTAACCTCTATCATATCCCACCTCAGCCATCTCTTCTCCAAGCTGAACAGTCCTAAACTCTTTAGTCTTTCCTCATAGGGGAGCTGTTCCATCCCCTTTATCATTTTGGTCATCTTTCTCTGTACCTTCTCCATTGCAACTATATCTTTTTTGAGATGCGGTGACCAGAATTGTACACAGTATTCAAGAAGTGGTCTCACCATAGAGTGATACAGAGGCATTATGACATTTTCTGTTTTATTCACCATTCCCTTGCTAATAATTCCTAACATTCTGTTTGATTTTTTGACTGCCATAGCACATTGAGCCGACAATTTCATTGTATTATCCACCATGATGCCTAAATCTATTTCCTGGGTGGTAGCTCCTAATATGGAACCTAACATTGTGTAACTATAGCATGGGTTATTTTTCCCTATATGCATCACCTTGCACTTATCCGCATTAAATTTCATCTGTCATTTGGATGGCCAATTTTTCAGTCTCACAAGGTCCTCCTGCAATTTTATCACAATTTATTTATTTTATTTATTTAACAGTTTTTTATACCGATCTTCATAGTAAATAACCATATCGGATCGTTTACATTTAACAAAGGAAAAACTGGGGTAACAGATTCTGGTAAACAAAAGATAACAAAAGAAAGGAATAAGTCAAAGTTACAATCAACAAGGAATGGAAAACTTGGAGGCTTAAAACAAGCTGGAAGAAAGATAAAGGCAGTTGAATACTTATAAAGAGATACGACTGAGTATCGGGTTAAAGCTTAAGGTGCTTTAACATGGAAGCCAGTGTCCGTTGTTCAAGAAGCTGAGTGTCAAAAAATCTGGTAGGAAGTGAGGCTCATACTAGTGATTGTCTGGTGGATCAGGGAAGGCTTGGTGAAAGAGCCACGTCTTGAGTCTTTTTCTGAAAGTTAAGAGGCAGGGTTCCAATCCGCTTGTGATTTAACTACTCTGAATAATTGTGTATCATCTGCAAATTTGATTACTTCATTCATCGTATTTCTTTCCAGATCATTTATAAATATATTGAAAAGTAAGGGTCACAATACAGATCCCTGAGGCACTCCACTGCCCACTCCCTTCCACTGAGAAAATTGACCATTTAGTCCTATTCTCTGTTTCCTGTCTTTTAGTCAGTTTGTAATCCACAAAAAGACATCACCACATATCCCATGACTCTTTACTTTTCCTAGAAGCATCTCATGAGGAACTTTGTCAGATGCCTTCTGAAAATCCAAATACACTACATCTACCAGTTCACCTTTATCCACATGTTTATTAACCCTTTCAAAAAGGTGAAGCAGATTTGTGAGGCAAGACTTGCCTTGGGTAAAGCCATGCTGACTTTGTTCCATTAAACCATGTCTTTCTATATGCACTGGTCTGTAGTAGTTACATGCGGAAGTAGCTAGATTTTAAAATATGTGTGTGTACCTGAAATAACCAGTTTGCTGATACCACCACGAGTTCATCAAGTTTGTCTTCAGTTCACTGAGACCCTCCTACTACTTCAGCCTGAACTCCCCCATTCACCCAGACCTCCTACACCAAAATAGACAACAGATGAGTCCAATATCAATTGTGCTAGCAGGTGTAACATTTTGCGAATATGTTGCTAAGGGTATTTGCATAAATCTCTTATAAAATAGCAATTTTCACATTTACCGGTTGACCCCACCCCAGAATGCCTCTAGACTGCCCCTTTTTGGAACAGATATATGTGCATATGAAACAAAAAATGTGCTCGTATATTTGATGTTTCTGAAATAGCATGTACATGAATGCAAACTACTTACATGCGTATATGATCATTTTACATAGGTAACTCCTTTGAACAGTTACTCAATACATTGCATATGTATCTCTGGCATGAAATAGTTTGGTAGATGGTCTCATATTATTTAATTCAATTATGCTGTTTTTATGTTCTGTTACAATGTTTGAAAATGAACAATATAAAGCAAAATTGGACTATAAAAAACATATGTAAGTGCGCAGGAGTGTACATATGCTGAACTTTCAAATCAGCATATGACTTCAAATATGCCTACCATGCATGTGTGTGCTCATAATTGCAAGCTGTTACTTGGGTAAATATACTTCGCATATCTTCCCTAGGTCTTTGCTCTGGCATGTGCAGGTAAGCAGATTTTAAAAAATGCTCATGTGAAGGGCATACCCAGTTTTACCAACTAGTCCACCAGTTTGCGCAGTCCATCTCAAAGTCATCCAGACTCCTCTGGTTCTTCAGCCTGCACTCCCCCCCAGTTGACCCATACCTCTCACCCACTCGCTTAAGGCCTAAACAGAGATTTATGCAGACTTATACCTCATCAAGAGCAGTGGCATTGTCAGAACTGAATTTTTTGGGGGGCCCAAGGTCAACATGAGTAGGCAGCAGACATACAGATCTAGATCCTACTAGTTGTACTCTTATTGATAAATAATGCCTTAACATGCCCCCTACAATGGATTTCTGAGTAGTTTGCAACAGACGTCATACAAGAGTAACATTTTAATTCTATTACTCCAAGCACTTACCAACATTAAAACTGCCCTATTAATCTATATCAATTTATTGTATATTTATTACAGTTCATAAATATATAATATCATGTAAAAAGTAAACAAAGAAGACTTCAGAAACATCAGATCCAATCATGTAATAAAACAAGTATCAATATATTCCTTTATGAATTCTCTTTCCAAAATGCATAAAACAATAAAACAGCAATAATCATAACAATTATCATAAAAAGATTTGCAACAGGTGAAGAACAGAACTAGGACATGCAAAAAAAAAAAATTAAAATTTTGGTGTTACCTCAGTGACAGCAAAACAAATTCCCTTCACTTCTATACAGTTTGTAAAGTAACACAAACCCTGCAAATAAATAAGCAAAGAAAGAAAAAAAGAAATACCTACAACCTTACCATACCATAACAGCAGGAACTCTCATGACTTAAACAGCAGCAACCTTATCTATGAAAAGGCAGAAGGCAAACATTACACCAGGCCCTAGAACATTAATACACTACCTAATGGGAAAACAGAACAAACCAGATTGCTACAAATCTCTACAGAGAAACTAGATGCTAGCTAAAATACTGCAAGTCTGTCACACATGTGCAACATAGACAGACCCTTACCTAAGACAGACTAAGAGACTTCAAATTAGAAACAAACATGCAGATAAAACTGAAATGGAAAGCCTGAGAATCCAGTCTCTGTGAACACTGGAATACTGAAGAAAAAGCAAAATACGAATATATAAGGAATGCACATTCCCAGAGATGGCATATTTAAATTGCTGAAAGACAAAATAATTGGTTTTATTATCTTTGTTGTCTGATCTTATATTTCTAATTGTTTGGTCCCAGTATTTTTCCCCTTGTCTTTCTTTTCCTTATTACTTTTTCAGGATCTGTTTTATTCTGTCTGTTGCTTCCCTGTCTTCTTTCCTTCCTCCTTCATATACACACACACAGACTCTCTCTCATATGTTTTTTCATATCAGATGCTTTCTCTCACACAGGATCCCACTCTTCCATGCTCTTTTACATAAATACACATTTCCACTCCCACATGCGCGCACACACACATATAGGCTCTCACTCTTACATGCTGTCTTTCACACAGGCTCCCAGTCCCACAAACACAACACACAGGCTCTCACTCTCATATGCAGGCTACCACTCTTACACAAACACACAGGCTCCCGCTCTCACATGCTCTCTCACATGCAGGCTCCCATTCCTACATACATAAATTCTCACTCCCACATGTTCTATCTCACACACACACACACACCCTCAGGTATGCTCTCATTCACATCCCCCCAAGCAGGCTCCCACTCACACCCACCCACCCAGGGAGGCTCCCATTTATACCCCTACAGCCCCCCAGGCAGGCTCCTATTCATACATGTACACACCCAGACATGCTACCATTCACTCATACACACCCCTCTGCAGGCAGGCTAGAATCCACATACACACTCACACCCAGGCAAGCTACCATTCACATTCACATATCCCTTTCCCCACCTCCAGGCAGGCTCCCATTCACACATGCCCTACCCCCAGGCAGTCTATTTACATATATACACACACACACACACAAACAAACACACATACACCAGGCAGGTGAGGCTACTATTCACATACACATAGACAAACACAAAACTGGTAGCAAAAGGGGGCTTTTAGCGCAAGTAACACTTTTAAAATTTATTCCAATATTTTCAAGACACTTGGTGTGGCATATGAGCTTAAAAGGTACAGTCAAAGACATCATTTTTTTTATTTTATCTCACAATTTTCAAACCTTGTCTACCTATTCCTCATGCTACTAGCTGTCTACCCTAAACATTCTTTACTCCTAGCTTCCCTTCATCCTATTAGTCTTTCACTTTTTTCATTTCTTGTTTCACCACTAAAATTGATTCTATTCATTCTTACTTCTTTGTTGTAATCCCCATTGTATTATTAATAGTATCACCAATATATTCTAATTCTTCTGCCGTATCCACCTAAATATTCTCAGTTAGTATTTTCACATCTCTTTTTACGTTTCTTCTCTTGTTTCTCAATCTTGCTCTACTACATGTAACATTGATTTTGTCCCCTCCCTTCTTTTTTTCTCCCTACTACTTTCCTTTTGCCAGCTCATAAACCCTTCATATCATTAGGTATTTTCCCATTTATCTTCAAATAAATTGTTGCCCAATTTCCAAAACTTTAAACATTTACTATCAGCAGATTTCAGGCCGATTTATCCCTTTTCAGGGCTAGATTAAGGGGTGGGCAGCAGTCTGGGGCACCTACCTTTGGAGGATGCAAGGGGCTCACTAGCTGGTCAATTTTAAAAGCCTTATGTGTGCCAAAACCGGGAGACATGCACGTTTCTTGGATCGGTGAGCCACACAGATTTTAAAAGGCCTGCAACATTGGGTGCATCTCTCATTACGCACACAAAAGATTTGGGGGGGAAAAGGGGCATGGGCATGGGCGTGATCTGGGTGGGGCATGGGTGGGCTAGGTCTGATTCATGAATTCCGTGCGAAAGTATTTACGCGTGCGAGCACGCGCCAGGGTCCACTGCTGCTTAACTTTACCTCTGCTATGGACGGCGTGTAAGTTATAAAATAAGCCAGAGGCTAATTAGCAAGGTTTAGGGGATCTGGGCTAACAGGCCAAAAAGGTAGGCAAACTACCCGGGGGGGGGGGGGGGGTTTAGGAAGGCCAATTGGTTAATTGAATAAACTGGGAATGAACTGGGAAAATGGCCTCTAGCGTCAGCACGCATATCTACTAAA